>NW_024412414.1:14691105-14728056 GCF_014898765.1 Herpailurus yagouaroundi | reverse complement strand
GAGCACTGGGTGTTGTATGGAATCCAATTTGACAATAAATTTTGTATATTGAAAAAAAAAAAAGAATCCTCAATCCTCTCAAAATAATTTTCCAAATGAACACATGCTAATTGACCACTTGCATACTCAACCTGTAGGACTTTGTGAAAATTACCCTTTTGGAATCCCCACTACTCCCCTTAATATTTTAATAACACTAAATCTACTTGGTATCAGTTTTACCACATTCAAATTCAACTATGTCTGAAGTGCTCGTATCCACAAGCATTAAAGTAAGCATTTTACTTATATATTCTCAGATCCAGTATCTGCCTTAACATAGACAATAAATTCATTAAGTTCAAGGGAAAGGCCTTTACTTAAATTTTATTACAAGGACAAGTTCTTGATCTCTTCCCTAACAAAACATACAGAATTTTAAAGTATGAAACTTACTTTCGTAGGTATACTCTTGATATTCTGTGATAAGAAGCAAATGATATAAATAGTTGTGCCATTTGCCACTAAAAAGTACCTTAATAATTTTTTTATTTTTTATTTATTTATGTTTAGTTCTTATATATTTTGAGAAAGAGGAAGCATGAGAGGGGGAGGGACAGAGGGACAGAGAGACAGGAGAGAGGGAGAATCCCAAACAGGCTCCGCTCAGTCAGCGCAAGCTTAGCTTTGTATGTGGTTACAACCTATGATTCAACCGTGAGATCATGACCTGAGGCTATACTGGATGCTTAACCGACTGAGGGCCCCCTTGATAATTTTTTTAAATGTGACCTTGAGATCACATCAATAAAGTTGTCTTGATTATAGTAGCCTGTACTTTATGTACCATTGTCAGGAGATAAAAGGCAGAGTTGAGAACTGGTCCTAATCTCTGCTATTAATCATTCAACTACATTAGTACCTTTTTGAAGTCTTTGATTTGCTTTAATTTCTTAACAATTTAAACAGTCAATAAATATCCACCTTCACAAGTATCCAAAATAATTTTTCAATTCCACTTACTCTGTTTTCTTTCATTTTATTTATTTAAATTTTATTCATTTAGTGCAATTTTTTCTTTCACTACCTCTCTTCTACACATTACTCCCTTCCCCATCTATATGTATCACCTTGCCATTCCCAACCCACTTATTCCAGGTTAACAAGCCAATGGAAAAGGTATCCTTCCATAGCTTCCCCCATTTTTATTACTTTAATGGTATTTAAACTATATACATTCATACATATATATTAATACACAAATATATACCTACCTAAAGTGTTTGGCCATCCATTTGCAAAATTTACATAGTTTTCCCTGCAAATTGCTATTATTATTCAGTAATACCCAATGAAACTTTCTCCAAGTCAACTGGCATGGCTCTAGCACAGCAATATTTTTTTTTCAATGTTATTATTTATTTTTGAGACAGAGAAAGAGAGAGAGAGAGAGAGAGACACTGAGCATGAGCAGGAGAGGGGCAGAAAGAAAGGGAGGCACAGAATCTGAAGCAGGCTGTAGGCTGTGAACTGTCAGCATAGAGCCCGATGTGGGGCTTGAACTCGTGAACCGCAAGATCATGACCTGAGCTGAAGTCAGACAATCAACTGACTGAGCCAACCAGGTGCCCCAACACATCAATCTAAACAGGTATACAATTGACCCTTGAACACTATGAGTTCTGAACTCTGCAGGTCTACTTATATGTAATTTTTTTTTTATAAATACAGTTTAGTATTGTATGTGTATTTTCTTATATAACTTTCTTAATATTTTTTCTTGCTTACTTTATTGTAAGAATACAGTTCATAATACATATGACATACAAAACTATGCGTTAATCAACTGTGCCATCAGTAAGTTTTCTGGTCACAAGAACCCTATTAGTAGTTAAGTTTGGCGGGGAGGTGTCACAATTTATAGATGGATTTCTAACTGCATGGGAGGGCTCAGCGCCCCTGACCTTTGGGTTGCTCAGGGTCAACTATGTAATATAAGCAGATGCATTGAAGTGTATTCAATCTTTTCTAAACTCTTTCTCCCTCTCTCTCTTTCTCTGTCTCTCTTTCTCACGTGCGCACGTGCACACACACACACACACACACACACACACACACACACAATTTCACTTGTATGGAACAGACTCTCAGAAATGAAAACATATACATGATTTTTAAAATAATATATAGCACCAGAACACGTTACTAAAAGGACGAAACAATTCATATTTCTACCTGACAAGCAAATGACATCACGTTTTCACTTTCGCTATGAATTCACAAATTTTGAACCTCCTTTTATATAGTTGCTAGCTCCTTGGTTTTATTTTTCTATGAATTACCTGTTTATTTCTTTATTCCTTTTTCTATTGAGATATTGATATAGAAATAGAACTAACGAATGTCAACAGTAAGAAATCTTTGTATATTATGGATATTAGCCCTTTGCCTGCAAATTTTCTTCACTGTATTTTCTACTGATTCTCTCCATGCTATTATTTTCTAAGTCATGGTTTTTAAGTTTTACACAGATAATATGCCTGCATTTTCTTTATTTTTTACCAGGTTGCTATCTTATGAATATTTTCCCCACTATTAAATATATAGCTTCTCAAATGTCCTCCTAAGATTTTCATATTTCAGTCCTTCACCCATACAGAATTGATTTTAATATATACACTGTAAGGTAAGGGCCCAATCTCAACTTGACTCCAGATGGAGAGACATTTGTGCCAGCACCACTTCTTAAATGAATCATCTATTTACCACTAAACTGAAATGCCACCTTTGGTATATATTAAATTCTCACACATCCTAGGATGTATTTCTAGATTCTACATTCCTGTATGCCAATCTGCCTCTTCTTATGCCAAATCATGTAGATTTGGTTGTAGCATGCTTTTGGAAATAATGGTGATCAAAGACATCCCTGTATATTTTTTATTTTAATCTCAGTGGTTGGTCATTTAGACTAATACATGTTAGTTTTAATAGTATAGAGCCTTTACCTATCTAAACACTTTCTATTTCTATTTTATCTACATATCAAATGAGGAATAGCAATTGATCTTTATCAGATGTTTTCAGTATGTATTTATTATGATCATATGTATTTTCTAAACTAATCTGCTGATTCTGGTGACACAGTAAAATAGTCTTACATTCCTGAAATAAACCTTCCTTGGCCAGAGTTATCCTCTTAATACAGTGCTACATCCTAATTGCTAATATTTGAGTTCAAATTTTATATTTTACTTAGAATTATCTTTCCTAAAATCACACGTATATTGGTCATTTCTTTCTTATTTATTATAACAGCTTCTGACATTAAAACTAGGTAGGCTTCGTAATACAAACTGCTGAGCTTTCTGTATTTTTCTAGGGCATTCAATGCGGATAGACAACTGTACACATTTATGGTCTTGCTCCAGGGATAGGATAACTCTTCCACCCATGGACATAATATAGTCTCAAGGGACCTAAACAATGTGGACATTCTGAACAACATGTTCTACTAATGACAGCATGTTAATCAGATCAAATGAGCAACATATGGCAAGGATACTAGAGGCCCTGACATAATACAAGTATTCTAAAAAGCAGGAGGAAAACCCTATCTACATCCAATGGTTGGCCTCATAGCTGAACTTTTTAAAAATTTTTATAGGTCCAGTGATATGGAACATGTGAGGACATTTCTACCAAAGTAAAGGACAGATTACTGCATTGTCAAACCAACCTCACCAGTTAGGTTACTTCTTCTTGTGAACAATTTGATGACCTGTTACTCAGATGATACAGAGATTTCCAGTTTCCAGTGGGCCCAGAGCCAGAAAATACTACACCAGACCAGGACAATAGAGCAAGTGGCCCTTCTCTTAGGGCCAAATAACCTAGTGGATGCTATGGTTTTAGCAGTATCAGTGGTGGGTAAATGTACCATAAAGTTTCTGGCAGGTCCCAATAAGGGAATCACAATATATCCCCTCAGGGTCCTGGAGCAAGGACATGCCTTCTGCAGTGGAAAATTATACATCATTTGAAAAATAGCTTCTGGAGAGCTACTGGGCCCTGGTAAAGACAGATGCCTGATCATGGGACATTATATAACCATTCTGATATAATTCCCTATCATAATCTGGTTTAGCCAGCCCAACCAAGTCATATGGTCAGGGAGGCACAGCAGAAATCCATGGTAACATGGAAGTGGTATTTCTGGGATGAAGCATGAGTAGGGCCAGACTGGCCAGCTGTGCATGTGTGTGCAAGTCAAAAATAAACCACATCTTCAATCAGAGAAGGCCCTGAAAGACAGCGATGAAAGGAAATATTCACAATGGGCAGAGCATCCGTTTTCTGTTAAAAGAGAAGCATCCCAAGGTAAGAATATACCCAGAGCAAAAGGCAGTGGTTAATAGCGTGGCTAGTTGGTTATAAAACTAAAATGGGAAAGAATAGTACATCAGGGACAGAGTGACCTGTGGAACAAGAATGTGAAAAAAGAAATATAGGAGTGGACACAAAAGGTGAAGGTCTTAGTCTTGCAAGCATTACACCCCAGAGAGGCACCCAATAACCACCTAGTAAGGCGGAAGAGCTCACCAGTTATTAGCAAGTTATCAGTGCTGGCACAATGGGTATACAAAATGGGTCAGCAGCAGAGATGGAGGCCATGGATGGGGCTCAAAAGCATGGTCTCCCACTCACCAACTCTATGCCAATTGCCATCAAGAGACCAATATTGAGCCCCCAATGTGGCTGCATCCCACAAACAAACAAGAAGCAAGCTGGCAATATGTTGATTACATCAGACTCCCTCCATCCTTGAAGGTGCAGTAATTCATCTGGACAGAAACTGATCTATATTCCATATATTCTATGTATTCTATATATAAAATATATATTCTATATATATGTATTCTATGTATTCTATATATAGAATATATATTCTATATTCTACATAGAATTCTATATAGAATAGAATATTCTATATAGAGTTGCCTCTTTGGCCCAGAGGTCTTAATAAGCACCATTACAGGTCTTACACAGCACTGAAATCATCTAACACGAGATCACAGACTATACTGCTAGATGGGATCAAAAAAGCTACTTCCCAGTAATGGAGATGCAGCAGTGGGAACAGCTGGCACATGTGCCACTTGTCTTAACACAATTCATACTACCCAGAAGCCATCAGCCCGACGAAGCACTATAGTCATCAGTGTCCTTCGTTTACAGACTTAAGTTTTTAGAGAAGTTTTAAGTTCACGGCAACACTGAGAAGAAAATACAGATTTCCCATATACCCTCTGCCTCCACACACACACAGCCGCTCCCTCTATCAACATCTCACACCAGAGGGCAACTGGTTACAATCAATAAACCTACAATGACTCACCATGATAACTCAAAGTCCATAGTTTACCTTGGGGTTCACACTTGGGATTGTACTTTCTACGGGCGTTGGCAAATATTTAATGACAGGTATCCACCATCATAGAATTGCACACAATAGTTTCACTGCTCAAAAAATTCTCTGTGCTATGCCCATTCATCTGTCTCTTCCCTTTATCCCCTTAAAAATCTTTTCATTGTCGGGGCGCCTGGGTGGCGCAGTCGGTTAAGCGTCCGACTTCAGCCAGGTCACGATCTCGCGCTCTGTGAGTTGGAGCCCCGCGTCAGGCTCTGGGCTGATGGCTCGGAGCCTGGAGCCTGTTTCCGATTCTGTGTCTCCTTCTCTCTCTGCCCCTCCCCCGTTCATGCTCTGTCTCTCTCTGTCCCAAAAATAATAAAAAACGTTGAAAAAAAAAATCTTTTCATTGTCCCCATACATTTGTATTTCCTGGAATGTCTATCTTAGAATCATAGAGCATACAGCCTTTTCCAACCAGCTTTTGTCACTTAGTAGTATGCATTTAAAGTTCCTCCATGTCTTTTCATGACATGAAATAGCTCTTTTGGAGCTTTAAAATTTTTTTTAATGTTTATTTATTTTTTCAGGGACAGAGACAGAGCACAAGCAGGGAAGGGGCAGAGAGAGAGACACAGAGAATCTGATGCAGGCACCAGGCTCTGAGCTGTCAGCACAGAGCCTGATGTGGGCCTCGAACCCATGAACTGTGAGATCATGACTTGAGCTGAAGTTGGATACTCAACTGACCGAGCCACCCAGGCCACCTAGAGCTTTTTAGAGCTGAATAATATTCCATTGATTCTGTATATCACAATTTCTCCATTCACCTACTGAAGGACATCTTAGTTGCTTCCACATTTTGGCAACTATGAACAAAGCTGCCATAAACATCTATGTGTAAATTTTTGTGTAAGGTTTCAACTCCTCTGGGTAAATACAAAGGAGTGCAGCTGCTGGGTCATACAGTAAAAGCATGTTCACTTTTGTAATAAACTGACAAACCATCTTCCAAGGTGACTACCATTTGGCATTCCCAACAGGAATAAATGAGAGTTAATGTTGTTACACAACCTTGCCAGTACTTGCTGTTATCAGTGTCCCAGATTCTGGCCATTCTGATACATGTACAGTGGTATTCCACAGTTCTTTTCATTTGCATTTCCCTGATGACACATAATTTGGAACATCTTTTTATACACTTATGTACCATCTGTATATCTCCCTGGGTGAGGTGTCTGTTAAGATCTTTGGCTCATTTTTCCAACAGATTGTTCATTTTCTTATTGTTGAATTTTAAGAGTTCTTTATATGTTTTGGATAATAGTCTTTGATCAGTTAGGTTTTTTGTAAATATTTTCTCCTCATCTGTGGCATGTCTTCTAATTTTCTTGTAAATGTTACCAGGTGTTTATTGGCCATTTGTATGCGTTTAGAAAAATGTCTATTCAAATCCTGTGCTCGTTTTTTAATTGAGTTTTTTTGAGTCGTTCCAATCTATGAATTCTTCAGGCATTCTGGATACAAGTCTTTTATCAGGTAAACAGTTTTCAAATATTTCATCCTGTTCTGTGGGTTGTCTTTTCACACTTTCTTTGTGGTATCCTCTAAAATACAAACATTTATAATTCTGATGAAGTACCATTTATGTCTCTTTTCTTGGTCACTGAGATGTCACATCTAAGAAACTACCGCCTATTCCAAAGTCATGAAAATTGACAAGCAAGTTTTCTTCTAAATATTTTATATAGTTTTAACTCTTATGTTAGGCCTTTGATCTATTTTAAAATAATGTGTTTCACTGTGTGAGGTGGAAGTCTGACTTCATCTGCACATGCATACTCAGTTCTTCCAGCACTGTCATGGCATTCTGCAGGCATGGGAGGCATCAGCTTCTAGAAGACTCCCTGAAAGAGTGTCATCCTCCAGGACACACCCTAAGTTAATGACCATTATATAAGAAGATGTGTCCTTAACAGGTAGAATACATACGTTAAGGGGTAGAAGTGGAAGCAGCTTCACTTATGACCCTTGTTGCCTCACTTAGAAAACATCTCTTTTCCATTCACTGAAACTCTGGGGATATAAGAATCTTTGCTTCTAGAGAGGAAAGATTTCGACCTGACACACAGAGTCCCACTCTTTAAAGCCTCCATCTTGTCATTTCAGACTCCTCATGCCAGAAGATCACCAAAGAAAGAAGGAAAAGAAATGTCTGCCAAGGAGAATCTAGAGTGGATACAAAAGGAGAGAGGCATTATCTACACATTTATTTTTATATTATCTGTATTTTTATGTATTATCTGTATAATAAAATACAAATTTTGCACCTGAAAACCAGATGCAGAGGTGAAGAATGTATTTCTCCTATTAATTGTCCCCTGATAAGTTCTCCAAGGGACCCAGAAGAATCTTACAGAAGATGTTTCTAAAACCTACTACAAAGCAAGTGTTTGTGTTCAATACAAGGGGTGGACTGTAGAAGTTTCCTGAACAATGAGGTATTCATTTCCCCAGCAGCTGAAAATATAGGTGATGAATCCTTTGCCAGGAACTGCCTTCAGCTAAAGAGAATCACCTTACTAAAAGCTGTACTTCTGTCTCTAGGGACAACCTGCATGCAATCACTGCTTTCTGTATGGTGTATAAAGGCCTAGCCCCCCACCTCAAGGAAAGGCAACCTCTAAAGTTCATCTCAGCCCAGATCTCTCCACAGGATAGACTGAGATATGTGATGTGACTGCATTACAGTTGATCTTGTCCCTCCACTCAATCCTATTTCCCTTATTCTCTCACAGGATTTGACCCTGAGAACACTCCTAAAGAAAGTCCCTATAGGTCCTCTGTGTCTCAGAGTCATTCCCCCAAGGAAGACAATCTAGACACCTTCCAATTTTAGAAGTAAATCTTTGCAACTCGTCAAGAACTGTTAGCAGCAAATCCATGTATCCCTGTGCCATGTATTTAAAATGATGACCCACAGTGGGGCGTCTGGGTGGCTCAGTCAGTTAAGTGTCTGACTCTTGGTTTCAGCTTAAGTCATGATCTCATGGTTCGTGAGTTCGAGCCCCATATGGGCTCTGTGCTGACAGTGCAGAGCCTGCTTGGGATTCTCTCTCTCCCTCTCTCTCTCTCTCTGCCCCTCCCCTGCTTCTTCTTTCTCAAAATATATAAACTGAAAAAATTAAAAAAATATTATGACCTGTGACATGAAAAGCCCTCCTGTGAATATTTAAAGTCAGATCTGTATCATTATAAGAATAAAAAAAGAACAGGGGCACCTGGGTGGCTCAGTTGGTTAAGCATCCGAGCTTGGTTTCAGTTCAGGTCATAATCTCATGTTTGGTAGGATCAAGCCCTGTGTCACTTGCTTCGGATTGTCTCTCTCTCCGCCCCTCCCCCACTCTCACTGTCTGTCAAAATAAATAAACTTTAAAACAGAATAAAAAAGAGTACCACATAGTTGATTCGCATAGTCTTTGATCTATTGAGTCTTTGATCACTATTTACTGTCTCTTTGACCTTGGGTACATTACTTAACATCTTATAGCCAATTTTCTTTATCCATAACATGGGGTTAATAATAGTAACTTCACTCTGTGGGTTGCCTTAAGAGCTAAATAACCTAACGCATAGAAAAGTACAAAACACAAAGCCTCAGTAAACATTAGCTCATTTTCATAATGAAAATATTTACTAGGGAAAAAGTAGATACAAATGGATTTAAATACATAATTTCCCAGTCTACACTGGACCTCAGATTCTGTAACAGCAAAATGAAGAGAGTAGATGAAAAGCTGCTAAGCTATCTTTTCGTTCAAAAAACAGACTCTAGGTGCAGGGAACCAAATGATCTGCACTAGTGCGGTTTTTGGTATTAACGGTCCCTAAGATGTTGATGATTCCTCCACCATGAAGGGGAGGCAGTGGCCACCCCTGCTCCTTTGGGGCCTCATTAGAGCCTTGCTCCTCATCAGCTCAGAAGACTCCTCATCCTTCAGGAGCTCTGGCATGTGGCAGTGGCTGTGTACCTTGTGACTTATGCAGCCTACCTCGACCAGCAGGAAGCTTTGTGGCTGCCAGTCAGTCCTCACAGAACTGAAGGGTAAACAAAGAAGATTAAAATAAACTAAGACACCCACAACCAACCTAAATTTGAAAAAAAAATAGCAACTCTGAGCAATATTTTAGTGCTTGTGCATTGCTCAAAGGAGAAAAAGAAGAAAAAAATCCTTGCCCCCTTAGAAGAAATAAAGGCATAACACTCCTACTTTATTTAACGGTTTTTCTTTTCTTGAGATGGCTTCCTGATCACACTAAGCAATTGCTTAATATAATAATATGCAGAAATAGTGGCTTCCCAAAGGGTATTTCAGTGACCCACAGCCAGAACCACGGAGTCAACTATTCCAATTATCATGAAATCTAATGTCTGAGACACTGGGGCACTGGTAATGTCCCTAAATCCAAAATAACTCCCTTAGTCCAGAATATGCATCTCTAGGGAAAGTAAGATCTTGTATCATTCACCTAAAGGGTGGCAACTCAAAAACATTTTATTTTTACGGTCACCCATATGGACTGGATGATCATCAATGATGTCAATCTACAGTGTCAGCACCACTCAGCCTCTGAAGCCAGACGACTCTGCGTGCAAATGTCAGCACTGAATTCACTGGCTAGATGCCAGCAGGTATGTCACTGCACTCTTTCAAGCATTAATTCCTCCTCTAAAACAGGAATTTAATAGTAACACCTAGCTCTTGAGGACCAGATGAGCTAATACCTATAGAGCCCTGAGTGCAGGCTGACTGACGGCCTGATAAGGTTTACTGCTTATTGTGGAAGATGCTATTAGGGATGGTAACCTCAACAGAAGGCAGATTTAATTTTATATGCCTTAGATGCTTTATTAGCCTATAAATGCCTCAAATTTTTAAAATTTATGTATAAAATAAAATATATAAATTACATGTATACATACACATATGTGTGTATGTACTCAGGCATGCACATATTCATAAAAAAATTAGAAATAATGTATCCATGCTTCTCCATTTCCAGGCTGTCACCTTAGTCCAAACGACTCTAATCTCCCAACAGGATTATTGAAACTGACATTTAATTAGCTTCTCTGGTTCTCCTCTTGCTCTCCCCTCCTTACCATTCCCCTCTCAGTACCCAATGTTTAAACCCTAGCTCAGCACTTTTTATTCCCTGCTTGAAACTTTCCAGTGGCTTCCTATTGTCCTTGAAATAAAATCCGGCTCCTGGCTAGGGTCCACGTGTTCTGGCCTCTCTATCTCCCTGTAACTTCCCCTTCTTCCACTCTTGGGCTTTATCACTGCATTCCAGCCACTGGCCTTCATCCTCACTTTCAAATAAGTCACCTTTATTCCCTCCTCAAGGCTGTCGGACTTGCTAATGTCAGTCTGCAAATCTTCCTTCTGCCCCAAACTCCCATGGGCTTGCTTTCCCTCCCATGCCTCTGGTCTCTGCTTAGGACAAGCCTCCCTTACAGGGTGTCCTGCTTCCCTCCCTGTCCTCATTACAAAACCTTGCTGTATGATGCTCATATCCATTATCATTCCCTGAATCTATTACATTTATCTTTACGTGTAGCATTTCCCTCCTTCCTTTTGACTGAAATGGGAGCTTCATGAAAGAGGGATTAGGTACTGTTATCATATCCTCAGTGCCCTCTACAATTATGTTATCATTAGATAAAACTCACTAGCTTCTTTGTAAATGAGTGAATTTTTAAAATAATTTTTTAAAAAAGGAAATACCTTCTTATACAATAAAACAACATATGATCATCTTTTTTTACATAAATATATACCTGTGTGTGTGTATATTTATTTGTTTATGTTTATGTTTATTTATTTCTACTGACCACATACTTCACAAATCATAAAGGTAAAAATGGACTTGGCATTCAAAACTGCAGGCCCACAAGAGCTTTAGAAAACATTTCTAGGAGCTATGAAGTAACCTGTTCTCACAAATCTGGCTCATCCAGGAGAGTAATTCACCTAAACCCTTGAGACTGAGATCTTATATGCCTCTTGGCATTTTCCCCACATTTCCACCAGCCACATCATTTTTTATTCTCATTCCCAGTAGAAATTACTGACAAAACAAATCAAATGAAACAAAATTGTTAATGTGTGTGAAGGTAATGGGTTCTAGCATATATGACTATCTGTGAAAATAAACACATTCATTTCTTACACAGATTCAAGTAAAAGTAAACTAAGACCTGCTTTTGTTGCATCTGGTTTTATTTTCATAACTTCCCCAAATACACTCTTTTCCTCCCTTCCTAAATTTTTCATGTTGTGTTATTCTCCTCCATTTTAATTCTTTCTTTTGCTGTGTGCTTCACAAACTTGAAAAAGTGCACACATCATGGTGATTTTTTCTTTGTTCACCAAAGAATTCAATGCTATGGCAACAGTGTCCAGAAAATGATTATTGAAAATAATTAGGGCTCAGACATAAACACAAATTACACCCATGTAATAAACTCAAAAGGGAAAACAAGATACTGAAGATGGGCCCATGAAGGTAAATCCTTTTGCTCAAAGATGAGTTGATGGAAAGCCATAAAAGTTGTGATGCACTTGGAAACACTGGCCACACGTGTCTTTTCCTTCTCTGCTTCTCCCTCTGCTATCACGGCTCAGCACTGAACTCTATCTGGATGCTTTCTGTTAACATGATTCCACAGTGCTTTCATTCAAGCCATCGGAAGCACCTCTCCCTCCTGGACACATCAACTTTTCCAACCCCTACCTTCAAAGCAGGTTCAGACAAAAGTAAGAAAAAAAAAAAAAAGTACTGTATTTGACCTGAAAGCTGATCACCTGAATTTCCGTGCAATTAAAATCATTCGAAATGTAAACCCCACAGTGAGCTTCTATTAGAAAGGCTAAGAGACATGAAGGCATCCCTGGCATGCAAAGCGATAATGCTCATCTGAGAATAATGATAAAGCTGCTGCAGATGTTCAGTCAATTAGACTGCCTGATTAGCTCGACATTCCACGGCATCAGGCAGCTCAATCACGGCTCATCCCACTGTTCCTTTTCTGGGGGAATGGCATTCAACAGCGTACCCACTCAGCTGCCGGGTACGATCTATTTGTTTCTCTGCATTCCGCTATTCAATCCACCTCTCTTTAGTGCTTCTTTCGGTTGCCAAGTCGCAGATGTTTTGCTTTCTCATTTCCCCTCTTCAGAATACCTTTTTCATTTGAAACCCAATAAGCACGATGGGGGAAAAAATTTCCACATTAGCTCTTGAAATCATGGGAGCTAAAAACTGATATATCACTGCCAACTGGAAAGGTTACACCTGCCAGTGCCATGGTCCACAATACTCTTGCTAAGTAATAATAGAATCCGATTTGGAAGCCCAACCTTCCTATTATAGGTGAAGCAGGCTTGTCCCATTCTTTCTGGGCAGTTGGCATCCTCGCTGCTTGCATATGAAAACTCCCTGGAAGGCCTGAGGCAGAATCCTCCAGAACAGACCTCCAACGGCCAGAAACCTATTTTCCCAGGCTCCCTTGCAGCTATGATTCTATGCTATAGTACAGGACCTAGGCTCGGACAAGCAAATACACTCACCCCAGACTTTGAATGGGGAGCTTAGAGCACACAGCATTCATCGTAGTGGAGCGTGGTGACAGGGGTGATATGTCACTCATTTTCCACAGAACACACAGCAACACTTCCACACCTCACTCTTACATTGGTGGTGGCACACATGATACAAGCTCTGAGGTCCATGGTGTGCTTGATGTCCTCGGCTGTGTAAATTCTTGGCTCAGCTCTCTACCCTTTTAGATATTTTCCTCTTGATTTATCCAGCATCCTCTAAATAAATTCCCTTTCTGCTTAAACAACAAGAGATAGTTTCTGTTGCTTGCACATTAAGAACCCTGACAAATACAGCCAGAGCAGAACAATGACATGTGATTGTTAGAGCAGAGACTGATGCAGAGAAACACATCCAGCACCCCAAATAAGACAGAAGCTTATTTCACTCCTACGTAATAATTTAGACTTCAGTAGCTCTGTGCCATGAAGTCACCCAGGAATCCAGAGTCCTTCTCTGAAAGATCAAACCTACCTTCCACCATTTCCTCATTTCAAAGCAAAGGAAAAGAAAAAAAAGCTGAGCAGAGTATGAGTGGTTTTCATTTTTGCAGTTGTTGGCTATTACCATTATAAATGGTTCTGTATCTGTGGCTTAAAACAGCACAAATATGTTATCTTCCAGTTCTGGGGGTCTGAAGTCTAAAATGGATCTCTTAGTTTAAAAGCAAGGGGTCAGCAGAGTTGTGTTTCTTGTGGAGGCTCTAGGAATTTGTTCTCTCATCTTTACTCACTGCAAGAGGCTCCCTATAGTCCTTGGCTTGTGGCCCCTTTTTCCATCTTCAAAGCCAAAATCACTCTACCCGCTGCTTCACCATCATATCTTCTCTGACTCTGATCTTCCTGCCTCCCTCTGATAAGGAAGGATCCTCATGATTATACGGGATCCACGTGGATATTCCACGATACCATCTATAGAAAGTCCCTTTTGCCATTCAAGGTAACAAATATATTCTTGGGTTTAAGTGAGTAGGACATGGGCATATTTGAGGAACTATTATTCAATTAACCACAGAACAGAACCCAGAAGAGGAACCTATCATTTTCATTCACATCCCACCAATCTGAAATTAGCCATAGAGCCACATGTAAGCTGCAAAGGAGCCTGGAAATGTCAGCCAACCTTGTGGGCAAGTGCCCTGTCAAAACTAAGAGATCATGGTAAAGGGTGAGGGTTTCTTTAATGATAAGAAAGGCAAGAGGCCTGGAGATGGGGTGTGTCAATCAGTTGTGCTGGTGGTAACAAGGTAGCACAGTCTAATGGCATGATTCAGGAGAGTGTAAGAAAGGGACTATTCACAAACGTATGAACACAGTTAAAAGGAAATCATCATGCTATATTATCCTCAAAGTAGCCATAGCGGAGGGTTCTCACCACTTTTATATCCAAAGTGGCAAAGGCAGGTATAATAGTTTCCTAAGGCTGCCATAATAAATGATCACAAACCAGGTGACTTAAAATAACAGAAATGTATTCTCCGAGTGTTTTGGAAAAGAGAAACCCAAAATGATGATGTTGGCATGGCCAGGCTCCCTTCAAAGGCTTCAGTGAAGAATCCTCCCCTGTCTCTCCTGGCTTCTAGTGGTTGCTGGCAATCCATGGCCTTCTTTGGCTTGTGGCAGCATCACCTCCAATCCTCATGTCCATCTTCACTTGGTCTTCTTCCCTGTGTCCCCTCTGGTCTTCAAATCTGTCTGCCCTTTTAAAGACACCAAACAGCAGTCCTTGGTTTGAAGGCTTACCCTAATCCAGTACAACCTCATCTTAACTTGATTGTGTCTGCAGAGATCCTATTTTCAATAGAGTCACATTCATGAGTACAGGGGGCTAGGACATTAACATATCTTTTGGGGGAACACAATCCACCCATAACAGAGGAGGTTACCAGGCACTGGAACAGGGGATTTTAGCTTACAAGGGGCCTGGTAAGAGAGTCTGTGACCTCCAGGAGAGGAACACAGTCAAGTTATGCCAACTCAACATGGAAGCAGCTGCTGTAATAACTACTGATTGCACTCTCCTCTTACCTTCTCACCTCCTGCCATCCACTGGCTGAATTCAATTAAAATGGAAGCTGAGGGGCAAGAAGAAAGTCCAAAAGAGCAATCCATAGAAGTCAGCATCTTCTAGATGGGTATAGAGTGGGCTGGACAGGCTTGTAGAATGGATGTGGAAAAGCAAACAAAGTCTACACTACAGAGCATTCAATGTCTCTGCCACAGGCATCCTCATGAACACAACCCCTAAAGTGGTTTCTGAAACATTGACAGATGATTATCAAACAGTCTAAATCAATTCAACATGTTTGAGTTCCTGCTGTGTGATACATATCACCTTAAGTACCACAGTGACTACAAATATGGCATCTTCCCAGTGACTGAGCTACTGGGGGGAAGAGGGCACCTGGCTTTTCAAATCTTGAGAAGATAAAGGATGCGGCCTTTTTTCAAATGATCATTTCCTCTACTGATAACCTGATGATGCTTCTGGGTACATGTTTTCAAGATGCTCAGAAATAAACAAAGGAGACACACAGCTAAACAAAAATAATTCTGTGGGAATTTTAGGAGTATGCACAAGAGCTAAGGGAATACAAATGAGGGAGCAATTAGCAGGGCTCAATACACTGTTGGTTATAATTCACTAAAATCCCGTACCTTGAAAAATGGGTAACCTATGAAAAATAAGTATGGAAAATCTGTGTTAGCAAGATGTGAACAGTTCTCGGTCACTCTCTATAAATCGGGACTTCTTAATTGAAGTACACTTGGAGATTGTTCTCAAAAACTATGTCTACTGACAGTCCTTAAACTTTCTAAACCAAAAGAGAAAGAAATTCCTAAGCATGTTAGAAGTCATCAATATCAATTTTCTCTGAAAGGCTGAGAATATTATACCAGTGCTGTCCAATACAGAAACTCATTCATTTAATAACTGTTTTAAAAATTTATGTGACATTTGAGCAGAGATTCCTAAATGATTTAATGACGGCAAATAGGAATGTTTTCATCTGTATTTAAAGAAAGCCTAATTCAGACTCTAAATTATCTATGCACTTTGTGTCTATACGTATGCACATGAATGTGAGCACACATATATGTGTTCAGGGAAAACAATTCCTTCACTCCTTCCATGTGGACAAGATCCCATTAACTTAATATATGGCACCTTCTTACTCTTCTGCTCTCAGGGATGTGGAAGGATCTAACTGCCTGGTAGAGCTGGAAACCAACTGAACACAATCAGCTCACTCCATGCTTCCTTCCCTTGGTTTCCTTTCCTTCCTTTCCCATGCTTCCTTCACTCTCCTGCTCTTCTGGGAACAGGTTTTGTGAGGTGAGGCCTACCCCAGTCCATCTCTGTCTATGAAATGTAAATACATCTGCTAATTCAAAGGTGAAACCTTAACAACTCAACTTAGCCAACAGAACCAAAGCTCTGCTCTCCAATGTGGCCTACATCAGTAACAAAGGTGATCACTTGGCTTCTACAGCCTCTTCTCTATTTTCCACTGTTTTTCAGAATGTGAGAGGACAATGAGGGGCTCCCTAGTGTTTCTTGGAGGCTCCCTCAAAGGCTTCAACCTCTGGTGAGCTACCTGGGACTGCGATAAAATACACATCTGGGGCACCTGGGTGACTCAGTCGGTTAAGCATCTGACTTTGGCTCAGGTCATAATCTCACAGTTCGTGAGTTCAAGCCCCATGTCAGGCTCTGGGCTGACAGCTCAGAGCCTGGAGCCTGCTTCAGATTCTGCGTCTCCCCCACTCTCTGCCCCTCCCCCACTTGTGCTGTCTGTCTCTCAAAAATAAATACATGTAAAAAACAAAATTAAAAAAACAGAAATATACATCTAAATGTGAAAGTTGGTGAAGCACATGGTGCTTTGATGACACAAAGACCTGTGGCTTAGAGTCTTGGACATCAGAGTGTGGCCAAAGGAAATGAATGTTGATGGCCAAGTCTGGGACTTCACTGTGTAGGCAAACAAACACTGATGGTGGAATAAAGCCTGTATGAGGCCAGGAGGGTTAAAAAGCCATGCTCTGCAAAAGGGGCTTGCTTCAAGCCTGGGGCATACAGTATCTTGAATTCAGAGGATTTAGTGATACAGTTAATATTCTACCAAAATCCATTTGGATCCTTCAGACAGGCTCTGTATGCCTCACTCCCAGTTTCTGTATGCTGCGTCTGAAAACTCATACCTGTTACCTATAACCTCTAAAGGCCTGCCTTGGTATTACTGGAGCTGTATTACCTTCGCAAGCGCAGAAGAGAGAACACCTGGGAATTACATCCCTTGGGGCAGAACAAAGCCAATGCCTTAAGGGTGTGGGAGGATGAAAGCTCAGCTCCTTGACCTTAAAATGGAACAGACTTTGGGTGTAATTTATATGTCAGAGCTCCTTGTAGGATCAGGCCTGGCCAGAACTCTGCCTGGTCTGCCCACCCCTTAGCTTCTTTCCTTTTCCCGTCCTCCTTCCCTGCTTCCCTACCAGTCTCCCCTCAGAGCATGTCCTCAAACAAAATACTAGCACAGAGGTCCTCACCTCAGGGTCAGCTGTGGGGGAATCCAACCAAAGAATGAGGGACCAGAGCTTTGCCTCAGGTGAGCAGCTCCCTCCAAAGAGACAGGAACTAAGCACCACCTGTGGGCCTCCAGCAGAAGTACCGGAGCAGGACAGCCCAAGGCAGATGGCAGCAAACGGGAGGGTGCCAGATACAGCTCGGACAAGATGAGGTGCGCAGCTTTAAGCTGCAAGTGCTGGCCGGCCAGCTGGTTAAGGCGGCTCTGCTGTTCCCAGGCAGGCCAGACGGAGACCAAGATTACACGGCAGGAAGAGACCACTGATGGGCCTTTTAGGCTTTGGTACGCAAAACAAATTTTGCTGCTTTTAACAGTAATTCTCCATTTGCTACACAGAACTACAGTACTGGGCCTCAGGAAGTAGCACTACATCCAGAGCCCTAGAAGTCATTCTGTATTCTGGGCCAAAGGCAGAGAGCTGTGGTAAGACATATGCTGAATTCATCTTGCTTGTCCATAGGCTCAACAATGGAGAGCTCAAAATCGATGACTTTAAAAGTACGATCTTACAATGGTAATATCTGGGCCCTGAGGGGACATGCCAGAAAAATAAACAGAATTCAAAAGAATATTGGTCTTCCAAAGTTCCTGGGAAAGAGGTTTCAGTAGCACTGACAGAGCCACAAGTACAGGGGCCGGTTAAGAACCAGTCAGCAGCACAAACAGTTGGTAGGAAAAGGGAGAAACCTTCCCAGGGGGACAGGCAGTGAGGCAGCTACTGAGACATGGCACTTAAAACGCCCAACATCAGGGGCACCTAGGTGATTCAGTCAGGTAAGCATCTGACTCTTGATTTCAGCTCAGGTCATGATCTTGTGACCATGATCTCAGGTTCATGAGTCTGAGCCCCATGTCTGGCTCTGTGCTGACAGTAAGGAGCCTGTTTGGGATTCTGTCTCCCTCTCTCTCTGCCCCTCCCCCGTTCGCTATCTCTCTCTCTCTCTCTCTCTCTCTCTCTCTTAAAATAAATATTTTAAAAATTAAGAAAAAAAAAGGGAAAAGAAAATGCCCAATATCAAAAGAGAAGCTCCATCAGGAGGTAAAGACCACACTCAGGGCTGTACTGAGTGAAATGAAGAGATATTTACTGGAGGAAAAAAATATATATCATATATATACACATATATATGTCTGTATATCTCACTAATATATATATATACACACACACACACATCAGTAAGATATATATAGATATATATATATACATATATATACATATATATGTATATATATACACACACACACACAAACATACATATCTTAAGTATGTAAGGACCACCATCATTGCAAATTTTTTTAACATTACATATTAATTTTCTCCTGCTGCCTAACAGGTTACCACAAGCTTGAACAACACAAGGGTTATGCTCTCATAGTTGCCATGGTTCAGGAGTCCAGGCAGCAGCTCTGTCCTCTGCTCTGGGTCTCACCAGGCTGACATCCAAGGTGTCAGCTGGGGATGCAATCTCACCTAAGACTCAAGGTCCTCTTCTAAGTTGACTCAGGTGCTGGCAGAATTTGGTTCCTTGAAGTCGGCAGACTGAGATGCCTCTTATCTTGCTGTTGGCCAAGGACTCCTCTTAGCTCCCAGAGCTTGCACTAAGGTCCTTGTCACATGGTGAATGGAGGCAGTTCACAACCTGGACATTTGCTTCTTTCTGGGCCAAAGGAAGCTCAACACTCTACCTCTCACCCCTCTGCAACTAGCCATAAAAATGTTCTGCTTTTCAGAAGGCTTGCCTCCTTAAGTCAGGACCACCTGGATACTCTCTCTTTTGCTATATAATATACCAATATCACCTAAGTGATATCTCATTATAGTCACAGGATGCTGCCAATATCCAAGTAGATTATACAAGGCATGAACACTAGGCTAAAGGTGGGAATCGTGCAGCCACCTTAGAATCCTGCTTACCATACTCACCAAGCGACAATAATGTCTAGAATACAATTCCCTAAGTTGGGAAACATTATGCAAACGTGGATGTTTCCACCACATATAGCAAATGGACAGTGTCAAATTTAACTTCTTACTAGGACACAGAATTTCAGTTCATTCAGAGGACTGGGCAATGAAGTGGAAATCAAGATGCTGTCTATCAGCCCTTCTTGGTTGTAGAGCACTAGCTCTCTGGCAACATTAAATGCTGGGTTCTGCAATCATAACACTGCCCGAGATGATTTCCCTGTAGAGATTGGATTTTTTTTTTTAACTCAGAAAATGTTGTAGGGGAGCCAATGTTGTATGATAATCTTGTGTGTCCTATTAAGTCTCTATTTTTTTTTTAATTTTTTTAACGTTTATTTATTTTTGAGACAGAGAGAGACAGAGCATGAACGGGGGAGGGGCAGAGAGAGAGGGAGACAAAGAATCGGAAGCAGGCTCCAGGCTCTGAGCCATCAGCCCAGAGCCCGACGCGGGGCTCGAACTCACGGACCGCGAGATCGTGACCTGAGCTGAAGTCAGATGCTTAACCGACTGAGCCACCCAGGTGCCCCAAGTCTCTGACTCTTTAAAAACAAAGGACACAAGAGACTTGGCGTCAATTTGAGGTATTCCCCAGGCTGCAAGGGCTGAAAGATCACCAATTTTCCAACGCATCGCTTAGAATATACAGGAGGGGATGGAGGTGGGATTCTTAAGATTCTGAAATTGTAACTTAAAAAGAAGAAATTGGATGGTAGACTTTAATTCATATGAATGTGAATGTGTTTGGTATTTAACTTCTAAGGGGACTGAACCTTTAGATTTCACTTTTTCCTGGAGAATAAGATAATGGAGCAATTATTCCTACTTGAGTTTAAGGCATCTCTAAAATAATAAAGAATAGACTACAATAGCATAGAAATATGGTGTGTCACATTTGCACGGATAAAATGCTTTTACATGTAGTATAATTTCTGAATTACATATATTTGTATACTTGTGCTTGGTCATATAAAATAGATTTCTGACTGTAGGCTGCAGTAAGAGTAGGTTGAAAGCCATTTAATATATATAATGTGTATAATAAGTGCACATAATAAGCATTAGTGTATTTTAGCCAATGCTCCTATCATCTCCTGTATCAGTATCAGCAGCTCTTATCCTGGGTGGGAAACTGAGTGATCTGGAAAGCTTTAAACTGCCTGGGGAGGTTTGCTTCATCACCCTCCACACCCCTAGAATCTAATGTGACTGGCAAGGGGTAAAGACTTTTATGAAAATGGTGATCAGCTCAGTGGTAACGATTGGTGAAGTGGCTTTTGTAGCTTGTGTAACCCTGGACAAGGCACTAAGCTTCTCAGAACATCAGCTCCTTCACCCATAATATAGGAATTATCCTTTTCTCTGCATTCATAGAGTTGTTATGAGGATTATACGGGACACTGTATGAAAAGCCCTTAGCCAAGTGGCTGTTGTGTCTGATCACAAAGTGGAAGCTATTATTCAGACATACTAAAAAACCTACCATGGGAAATGTATAAATCAGATATTTACTGATACTTTTCATCAAAATAATCTTGTCATTTCTTTAGGCAATGCATTAGAAGTCATTTTATCCTTGGAAACTAGGAAACAAAACTTACAGACTTCAGCTCTCTCTTTCACTAATGCCAATTATGAACACCACGTTACCATATTTTGTAACTTTCTTCTTGTTTGATGACTAGTTGCCCAAGTTCATCTTTGCTCCCTCTGGCTCTGGGCTCATCTGCAGCTACTCCCACCTACCAATTAGGGTATACTATTACATGTCTCAGTGGTGGCTTTGGGTCACATGCTAACCTCTTTCTTAAGTACCCCACAGTCTGCCTTCCACCTGCCATGGGGTCCAAGCCATTGCACTTTTCATCAGTTTCTTTGTGTTTCTGAGTTACTTTTCAATAAAATATGTGGACTTGCCTCGCCCTTCTACTCTCTTTACTTAGATCTGCAATGAAGTTTACCAATTTGTGTACATAACATATTTCAGGTCCCTGGGTTTCCAAAGACAGGTAAGTCAAAAGAAAATACTATTTTTCACCCATTAGGTTAACAAACATTTTAAAACCTGACGATACCAAACATTGGTAGAGAGTAGGCAAATGAGAACTCTCTGGTATTGCTAGAGGGAGTAAAACTAGTGTTACTACTATAGAAGGCAATTAGAAATCATCAAAGTTTAAAAAGTACTTACCCTTGCACAATGCATTTACTGATACACCAACAACTGCACTTAGGAATATCTAATGTAGAAGAAATCTTGCCACATTTGAAAAATGAGGCATTGGGGTGCCTGGGTGGCTTAGTCGGTTAAGCATCCGACTTCAGCTCGGCTCATGATCTCGCAGCTCGTGAGTTCGAGCCCCACATTGGGCTCTGTGCTGACAGCTCAGAGCCTGGAGCCTGCCTCAGATTCTGTGTGTGTGTCTCTCTCTCTTTCTCTCCCTGCCCCTCCCCCGCTCACACTCTCTCTCAAAAATAAATAAATGTTAAAAAAAACTTTATTTAAAAAGAAGAAGGAGGGGCGCCTGGGTGGCTCATCTGGTTAAGTGTCCAACTTCAGCTCAGGTCATGATCTCGCAGTCTGTGAGTTCGAGCCCCGCGTCGGGCTCTATGCTGACAGCTCAGAGCCTGGAGCCTGTTTCAGATTCTGTGTCTCCCTCTGTCTCTGACCCTCCGCCGTTCATACTCTGTCTCTCTCTGTCTCAAAAATAAATAAACATTGAAAAAAAAAAAAGGCATAGCCCATGATATTCACTGCAGCTTTTCTGTAATAACAAAAATTTAATGTGAGTGCTTATCAGAAAGGGAAAAGACAATCAAACTATGATATATTTCACTAAGAAACTCTACTCAAATATTAAAAGGGAAAAGTTTAAGCTATTTATAATAAAACATGAAGTAAAGTGATAGAAGGATGATATAAAATTACACACTGTGATATCATTGACATAAAACAATATACAATAATAGCTTATATTTTCTATGTGTGTGTATGGGCGGATCACAAAGGGTCCACAACACACAGATGAAACACTTGAATTTGTCTCTGAAATGTTGGGGATTCTTACCTACACTGTTTGGGTTTTATTAAAGGATATATCTATTAATTACTTGTGTAAGCAGAATTATAAAATTCTACTTTCTAGAAGAATAATAACATACTTCTATTTTGCTCCATTTATTGCAGCAGACAACTTGGAAATGGGTGAGAAGCTTTAGAAGAAGCCAGGTGAAGCCTGGCCAAGTGGAAACTGCCCACATACATAGGTGGATACCTGTAATCCAGAAAAGTAGGAAGGTCTAAGACTTCATCTACCTTCCAGGTAGGTCTATGTGAGTGCCCAGAGGGATTCTAAGAACCATCTTTAAAACAGCATATTGGGATACAGTTAGCGCTAAGACCAGATTGGAGAGAATGCATTTAAGACAAGTAGGGACACACGACTCTTCACCTCAATGCCTGCAGCTCAGAGCTGTGTGCTTTGTACCCAAACCAGTGGAAGGGGTCAACAGGACTCCAGTGAGCTGCAAAAGACCTACTCAACCTGAATGTAAGAGCATCCTCCTGGCCCCAACATTCTAGGACACCCTGAGCCTTAGGAGAAAGGATGGAAGGGCCAGGCACAGCAGAGTATGCATGAGGATGGCAGGAGATATGGGTAGGCTAAAGAAAGGAAAAGCTCTTCAACCACGCAAGCCATCATAAGCACTGGTCCCCACACACTGGGCTGTCACAGAATAAGATCAATGCATTTTCTCTGTATTGGGTATTTCAGAATCCCTATGAAAGGTCACAATCACCATCGGTATTCTGATTGTGGAAGACAAATGTCTGCATAAATGAGAGTTTTGGGCTTTTAATGCCTAAGCCAAACCACATGAAAGTTCAGAATTCATGGTCTACCTTTACACGAAAATGTTTTTGAAGTTCCAGGACACATTAAAGTTATATATAACCCAAATCCTCAACAGTAAGGGACTGATTAGTAAATTATGGTATACCCAGTCCCGAAATAGTATGCTCCTATTAAAGGTGTGGTACAGAGATATGTTATTCAACTTGAAATTCAACTTGAAAAATTGCTCAAAAGAGTCAAGTAGCAGTGAAGTTCCACGGGGGTACCCTTGATGAGCGCTTGGGATTGAGTCTAAGATATGTTGCTTTTGATCTATAGATACTTTAGCAAGACTCCTACCAAGACTGTTAGCGAAGACTTTAGTAAAAGTCTTAAACTATATCTTGATATAATAAATCATCTGCTTCACAGAATTGTTGTAAGGCTTAAATTAATATATACATAAAGACCCCAGAGGAGTGCCTGACACTTAGTAATTAGTCAATAAATATTACCTATTATTAATATTGCCATTATTCAAAAATTGCTGTTAAATGAAAACAGCTCTCAAATTGACAGGACATTTTCCCACTTTGAAAAAGAATATAGATATATTTATACATAATCCATATTTATATAAAAATAACAAACACAAACACAGACATATATGCATGTTTCAATATTCAGTGATATAGAAACAACTGAAAAGATACAACTAATGATTGTTGTTGAGTACTCTAGGAAATATTTTATTTCTTGTCTTTGCTAATTTGAATAGGACAGTGTTAGGATCCTGGACTTTGAAAAGTGAATGCTCAAGTTCAATCTCTGGCTTGACCACTTATTAGCTGTGTGACCTTGGGAAAGTCACTTAATCTCTCTGTGCCTAAAGCTTCCCTTACCTGTCAAATTCCCTTATCTTCCCCAAATGTGTCAAATTCCTAGCTATGTTAAGTTAGAATGAAATAGAAGATCTATTTAAAAATAATTTACTATGACAAATGAATTGAAGATCAAATGGTTTAAATATATGGGATGGATAGGAAAGGATCATGTCAATTTTTACTTTTCTTTCGTGAGTTTATAAAAATGGTTAGAATTTTCAGATGACATGAAAAACCCTAGGAAATCTACAGAAAAACTATTAGAGTCAATAAACCAGCTCAGCATGGTTGCAGGATACCAGATTGTGAGAGAAAAATCAGTTGCATTTCTATACACTGGAAATGCACAATCTGAAAATGAACAATACATTTATTTATAATGGCATCAAAAATAATATAGTAAGATTTAATGAAATTATCTCAAAATAAGAAAACAGTTAGAAATAAATTTAAGAAAAGAAGTATAAGACTTGTACACTGAAAACTACCTAAAAGTGCTGAAAGAAATTCTAGAAGATCTACAGAAATACAAAGTGATTACTTGTTCATAGATTGGAAGACTTAATGCTGTTAAGATGGCAACACTGCCCAAACTGATGAGATTCAGTGGAATTCTTTCAAAGTTACAGTTGTCTTATTTGCACAAATTGAAAAATATCCTAAAATTCATATAGAAATCCAAGGGACCCAGAATAGCCAATCTTGAAAATGTAAACGAACAAATTAGGAGGACTCACACTTCTCAATTTTAAAACACACTATAAATCTGTAGACAAGACAGGGTGGTACTGGGATAAGGTTAGACACATAGATAAATGGAATAATACTGATATTCCAGGAATGAATTCATATATCCATGGAGAACTGATTCCTGGCAAGGGTATCATGACAGTTCAATGAGGTTGGAAAGAATAGTCTTTTCAACAAATTGTGCTGGGACAACTGGCCATCCACATGCAAAAGAATACATTCAGATCCCTAGCTCACAACAAATACAAAAATTAAAACAGCTTGTTTTAATATAACAATTAATTTAAAATTAATTTAATATCTTGTTTGTAAAAGCAATAGCTATAAAACTCTTAAAAGGACAGGTGTAAGTCTTTGTGACCATGAATTAGACCATGTTTTTTAAGATATGATACCTAAAACATGAGCAACAGAAGAAAAATATATATAAATTGGACTTCATCAAAATTAAAAATCTTCTATGTGTCAAAAACACTACCAAGAAAATTAAAAAAACAACACAAACAATGAGAGAAATTACTTGTGAATTATGTATTTGTTAAAGGTCTAGTACCCAGAATATATAAAGAATACTTACAACTAAATAGACAAATAACCAAAATAAAAAATAGGCAAACTATTTAAACAGACATTTCTCCAAATAAGTTATATAAATGGTCAATAAGCTTGTGAAACCATACAAAACTGATCACTGGAGAAATGCAAATCAAAACCACAGTGAGATAACCACTCTGCACCCACAAGGATGGCTACAATAAAGAAAGAAAAGAAAAAAAAGAAAGAAAAATAACAAGTGCTGGCAAGGACATAGAGAAACTGGAACTCTCCAGCATTGCCTATGGGTATGTAAAACAACACAGACTCTGTGGAGAACAATCTGGCAGTTTCCTAAAAAGTTAAACTCAGAGTTAGCATTTGAGTCATCAATTCTATTCCCATTTATATATCCAAGAAAATCCAATACACTTGTTCACATAAAAACCTGTATACTGATATTCAGAAGAGTATCATTGATAATAGCCAAAAAAGTGAAAACAATCCAAATGTCAACTGATGAATGAATAAGTGTAATACATATGTAGATGTATATACACACGTATATACACAATGAAATATCATGCAGAAGTAAAAGCTGTAATGTATTAATACATGCTACAACAAGGATGAAACTTAAAAATATTTGCTAAGTAAAAGCCACCAGACACAAAAGGCCACTTATCATATGATTCCATTTATATGGAATTCCCAGAAAATGGAAATCCATAAAGACAGAAAGTAGATTAATCGTTGGTAGGGGCTGGGGGTGGGGAGAATAGAGAGGGACCGCTAATGGATGCAGGGTTCTTTTAGGATGAGTAAAATGTTCTAGAACTAGACAGTAGTGATGGCTGCACAACCTTGTGAATACACTAAACCCTAGTCAATTGAACACTTTAACAAAGGGAATTATATGGTATGTAAATTATATTTCAAGAAATAAAAACTGCTTAGAACAGTTTTAAAGACTGAAATCTGGGATGCCTGGGTGGCTCAGTCGGTTGAGCATCCAACTCTGGCTCAGGTCATGATCTCACGGTTTGAGTTCAAGCCCTGCATCGGGCTCTGTGCTGACAGCTCAGAGCCTGGAGCCTACTTCCAAATCTGTGACTCTCTCTCTCTCTGCCCTTTTCCTGCTCATGCCCTGTCTCTCTCCGTCTCTCAAGAAATAAATAAATGTTAAAAAAAATTTTTTTAAAGACTGAAATCTTAACTTTTAAAATCCCTGCTTTATGTTTCATAGTAACTAAACCAAACCCATTAAGGTTTGCTGTTAAAGATCCATCCATGGAATTTATGTTATTTCCCCATAACAAACTTGTTATTTTCCCCAGTGTCAGACGTATGTTTTCAATCATTAAAAAGCACCAGCCACCTTTGGAATTGGATGTTAACAAACTGGGTAACCACAATTTCCATTCTGGAAGTTTCTTGGAAAAATCTAAGGTTATAAGTTCTACCAGACGTCTCATGAAGGATCTGCATTACCTTCATATACTCGATCTTATCACTGAAAATACTAAAACTGTGGTGATAAAGTGAACATGCAATATTAGAGAGCAAACTCCTCATTGAAATGGAAAAAAATACATGCTTTCTCAGAAGCATTTACTATTTAAAATAAAGTCATTACATAATGTTTGAGATATTCAAGTGTGATTTGTTGTCCCTTAAGTCTCTCCCCAACACGCGTGCACATGCTCATGTACACACACACACACACACACACACACACACACACACACACACAGTGTTTCAAACTATGTAGTCAGGTCTTTTGTGGTCCCTTGATTTATGGGAGGATATTCAGAGAAAGACCTTAATTCCAGGCTTTTTTCTTCCTCATACTCCTTCATCTTCTGGTGTCCCTGGCTTAGACCAAGTTAAATCTTTCTGGGAGGCTTCTTAGTTCACTTTCTGGGCATTCACTGAATTACTAAGAAGATACCCACTATCCCAGCCCACAGTGTTCTTGGGAATCCTGCACTTGTACTTTTTCAGAGGTAAGCCTGAGGGGGTAAACATCTCCTGGGTTGGCCATCCTGATACTCAGAGCCCAACTTCCCAAGGTCCATCACACATACTCCCACCCCAAACAAACCTCCTCACCCTGGAAGAGTCTATCACCTGTGAAGTCTTGGCGAAAGACACCTGCTCCTTTTATTATTTTTCTAAATATAATTTATTGTCACATTGGCTAACATACAGTGTGTAAAGTGTACGCTTAGTTTTTGGGGTACATTCACGTGGTTGATTGCTTACATACAACACCCAATGCTCATCTCAACAAGTGCCCTCCTCAATATCCATCACCCATTTTCCCCTCTCCCCCACACTCCTATCCACCCTCAGTTTGTTCACTGCATTTAAGAGTCTCTTATGATTTGCCTCCCTCCCTTTCTGTTTTAACTATTTTTTCCCCTATCCTTCCCCCATGGCCTTCTGTTCAGTTTCTTAAGATCCACATATGAGTGAAAACATATCATATCTGTCCTTCTCTGACTGACTTATTTCACTCAGCGTAATACCTTCCAGTTCTATCCACGTTGCTGCAAATGGCATGATTTCATTCTTTCTCACTGCCAAGTAGCATACCATTATATGTATAAACCACATCGTCTTTATCCATTCATCAGTTGATGGACATTGAGGCTCTTTCCATAATTTGGTTACTGTTGAAAGCACTGTTACAAACATTGGGGTACATGTGCCCCTATGCATCAGCACTCCTGTATCCTTTGGATAAACTCCTACTAGTGCTATTGCTGGGTTGTAGGGTAGTTCTATTTTTAATTTTTTGAGGAACCTCCATGTGGTTTTCCAAAGCAGCTGCACCAGTTTGCATTCCCACTAACAGTGCAAGAGGGTTCCCTTTTCTTCACATCCTCGCCAGCATCTGTAGTTTCCTGATTTGTTCATTTTAGCCACTCTGACTTGTGTGAGGTTGTATCTCAGTGTCGTTTTGATTTGTATTTCCCTGATGATGAGTGATGTTGAGCATCTTTTCATGTGTCTGTCTTCATCTGGATGTCTTCTTTAGAAAAGTGTCTATTCATGTCTTCTGCCCATTTCTTCACTAGATTATCTGTTTTTCAGGTGTTGAGTTTGGCAAGTTCTTTTTAGATTTTGGATACTAACCCTTTATCTGATATGTCATTTGCAAATACCTTTTCCCTTTATGTCAGTTGCCTTTTAGTTTTGTTGACTGTTTCCTTTACAGTGCAGACAGCTGCTTTTCATCTTGATGAGGTCCCAATATTCATTTTTGCTTCTAATTCCCTTGCCGTTGGAGATGTGTCGAGCAAGAAATTGCTTCGGTCGAGGTTAAAGAGGTTGTTGCCTGCCTTCTCCTCTAGGGTTGTGATGGTTTCCTGTCTCACATTTAGGTCTTTCATCTATTTTGAGTTTATTTTTGTATGTGGTGTAAGAAAGTGGTCTAGTTTCATTCTTCTGCTTGTTGCTGTCCAGTTCTCCCAACACCATTTGCTAAAAAGACTGTCTTTTTTACATTGTGTATTCTTTCCTGCTTTGTCAAAGATTAGTTGGCCATATATTTGTGGGTTCAATTCTGGGTTCTCTATTCTATTCAATTGGCCTATACACCTATTCCTTTTAACACCCAAGACCTCTGCCTCCTTGCAATGCCAAGATTCCATCTCCTTGTTCTTATCCCCTCATTCCCCTCCTTCCACATTCCTGTCCTCTTCTTTTTAAATTCCCTTAAGCCAAGAGTCTCAATTTTCTCCTGGGAGAGAGAACAAAGGAATATAATACAGATTTATATCTTCAGAAATTATCCTACCATGCATTTATGTGAAAACAAACACCGTTCTGTGATCTTGAGAATATCAAATAAACTTCCAATGTTCTCATCAATAAAATGAAAGAAGTTATACAGCTAATCTCAGTAGCTTCTTCTCATTTAAAAATGAAAAAAAAAATTCAGTATTATGTATAATATATCTAGTTAAAATGGAACAAGAAACATTCATTTCCAAAACCAAAACCGACTACATACAATTTCTTGAGTGGAGAAAAAAATTCTTAATCTGGCCACAAGCGAGGAGGAAATAATTTCATAAATCAATAAGAATTGAAATTACATTAATCATTTATATGTAAACCAGAAAAGAGGTTATTTTTATGGCTGAGATAAAAATCGGAGTGATCATACATTATTCTATTAAAAATGCCCTTAAATTGTATCTATTCTTTGGAAAAGCTTTTGCGTTTCTCATACAATAATTTTAAATTTATACTAAGTAAAAGGGAAACAAAACACTTGCCCTAGTGTTTAATGATTTTTTTTTCCTATTTTGAAAAAATTAAACGTATTCTTTTGTACTTTTTAAACAACTGTACATTAAAAAAAATTAAAAGCCTTAAATCCTACTTCTCTACTGAAAACAGAGTGTTTATTTTATGAGTTATAACCCTCCACTTTTCAGTTTGTTTTACTTATTTCTCAAATTAACCACCAATTCTTACAGAATCTTACAGACCATCTCTACTACTAAGGAGCAGTCGCTGTGAATTTGTAAGAGGTCTGCTTACTATACCTGAGAATAATGTAAACAAACACCTCCACTGGGTTTACTGTGTTCAAGCTTCATTCAGGAAGGAAAACAAAATGCACACCTCTCCCTGGAGAAAGATCCAGTTACTACGCCCAGAACACAAAGTCAAGTCATTACAACCTGGAGTTAGGGAAAATGCTGTTCAGGGAATTATGCCCAACATGTTTTAGATGAATGGATAAACTAATATCAAATGAGTATCAAATGCTTCCATGCACTATAAAGATGAAGAGATACTTCACTAAAACAGATCATTAATCCAAGTTGTATCAGCAGTTTCCCCCTTGGAAGTTGTGATTTCTGACTATTCAAACTTCCCAAGTGATTGCATTAAAATGCATCTGGCTTCATTCTTCAATTGGCTTCACAGCATTACTTATTCTATTATATATTTTCAAGGGGGGGGGGGCGGAATTATAGTACGTGTATGTTACTGAAATGACCTCAAACCCAAATAGCATAGTCTCTCTCATTTAACCAATGCATATTTCATTTTTACTACCACACAAGATCTCCAGTTATTCTAAATTATTCATAATCACTCCTTCCCAGTAACATCCATATGTTCTCACTCACCCAAAAGAGAAAAGCTATTTCCATTCTTGATTAGTACCATTTGCAACCTATCACCTTTCTTTAAAATGAAAGAAGGTTGAGTATTTCCAAAAAAATAATCATTATAATATTGGCAAAAGCTAAATGCTTAGGTCAGATGGTGTTACCATTAATTTTAGCCAAGTTTTATCATGAGCCAATGATGACTGTCACTGACTGAAATCTATGATGAGATATTTTAATATTAATTATGTTGCCCACACATATGCAGTTCACAGAATCTGGAAATGTGCCTGGCATAAGGCAGGCGTTCCATACATATTCGTTGAATGAAAAAAAGAAATGAATGTCTAACTGATGGAAGTTTTATTTTAAACTTAAAAAAAGATGCATTTATTTTAAATATTCCATATTTTTATTACAACAAATTTCTGAGACATCCTTATCAATTTGCAAATGAAACAGTGAAAATATCAACTTCCTTATAAGGTAAAGTTAATGTTATTTACTAATTCCCAAATTAAAAAAGCCTAATGTAAAAAAATTACATGTAACACACAACTTAAGAAGATTCTCATGTAAGGTATCACTTCCACTAATAATTTTTTTTAATGTTTATTTGTTTTTGAGAGAGACAGAGCATGAGTTGGGGAGGGGCAGAGAGAGAGGGAGACACAGAATCTGAAGCAGGCTCCAGGCTCTGAGTTGTCAGAACAGAGCCTCACGAGGACTTCAACTCACAAACTGAGATCATGACCTGAGCCAAAGGCGGATGTTTAACCAACTGAGCCACTTATGAATTAACGTGAAATCAGGTTCTGTAAAATACTAGCAGGTCATCTAGAGTTAAATGAAAGGATTACTCTTCCATACAGAGGTCTGTTCTCTACAAGCCCATTCTGCAAGTTCATTTACAAGCACATTCATTATCCCTTAGAGTATTCTGTCAAGAAATCAGGAATTATTAAAATTTAGAGTTGGCTAAAGTGGTATGTTCCCAAAAAGACTAAGGTTAAAGGGCCTCATGACTTACTGCATTTTCCTTATGATTTGGAAAGGACTTGGGGAAGGGGCCAAAATTTACAGGGTTTTAATCACTAATTAAAAAACACTTAAAACCTTTAAGTGGCTTCATTCTAAAAAACTCTGTTTTTATCAATTATACTTCAATAAAACTGAGAACAAAAATAAACACCCTGTGAATATGCCCCTTGCCTTAATTGGAGTGAAGAATGAACCCATGTATACCAATATATGACGCTTACACTGAAACCTATCAATATCACATTAGATATTAGCAAGCACTTGCTGCAATTAGGAGGCAAAGACTACCAGACTAATTTTTTTTTTAACTAATTAATTTAAGAAAGACAACGTGAGAAGGAGAGAGGCAGAGAGAGAGAGAGGGAGAGAGAGAGAATCCCAAGCAGGCTCTGTGCTGCCAGGGCGGAACCCAACTCAGGGCTCGAACTCACCAATCTTCAGCATCACTGGGATGCTTACCTGACTGAGCCACCCAGGCACGCACCCACCCTGCCCCCCTCGACTAAATTTCTTTTAAAAAGCAACTGTAGACTCCATACAAGACATACACTTTAAATTAAGGTAACAGGTTGAAAGGAAACAAAAAAAACACATTTCCTATACATTTTCTAAGCATAAGAAAGCTAGTGTTATATATCAAAATAAGACAAAGTAGACTTTAAGACAAAGAATATTACTAAGAATAAAAAGAGCATTCCATCATAATAGAAAGAATCACATCATTAGGTAAAGATAACAATATTAAATGTGTACACACCTAACAAACAGAGCTTCAAAATATAGGAAGCACAAACTGACAAACCAAAGAGGCAAACAGAAAAATACACAGTAATAGTTGAAGATTTTAAAAAAGCACTTTTGCAGTTATGGATAGAAAATGTAGGCCTCCTCTTACCTGACAGGAAAAAAAAAAAAAATCAGGAGAGCCACATAAAATTTGAAACAGAGAATTAGCCAGTTGGTTCTAACTGGCATTAACAGAATACTAATCTAACATCAGAACACATATTCTTTTCAAATTCACTGAGACATTCAGAGATAGATGGATGTTGCTCTCTAAAATGAGTTTTAAAATCATCAAAGAATTGAAATGATAAATACTATCTCCTCTAACAATAAAAGTATTAAATTAGAAACTAATAAAAAAACAAATTGATAGAGGCAACTGGGTGGCTCAGTTGGTTAAGCATCTGACTCTTGATTTTGACTCAGGTCATGTTCTCACAATTCACGAGTCCCAGCTCTACGGAGACCCCGCGGTGACATGATCTCACTGCTCGTGAGTGTGACCCCGCACTATTTGTGCAGAGCCCTCTTGGAATTCTCCCTCCCACCCTCTCTCCCCACCCTTCTGGAGCAAACACGTGCTCTCTCACTCTCTCTCAAAATAAATAAATAAACTTAAAAAAATTGATAAATCCAAAAATATTAAGTAAAACATACTTCTTAAATAACCCACAGATTCAAGAAGAAATTAAACACAAAATATGCTAAAATTAATAATAATGAAAACATAACATATCAAAATTGTGCAGTGCAGAGAAAGCAGTTCTTGGGAGTGTAAAGTTCATAATAGTGAAAACATATGCAAGTTGTGCAGTGCAGAGAAAGCAGTTCTTGGAAGTGTAGAGTTTTAACTCTTAAAGGAGAAGAAAACAAGTTTAAAATTAATGATCTGAGGCCCTGCTTTAAAAAGCAACATAGGCAAGCAAATGAAGCTCGACATAAATGCAACAAAGGAAATATACAAAAAAAGCACAAATAAATAAAAGTTTTAAAGGACCGAGAGGGGAAATTAACAAAGTAAAATAGTGTTACTTTTTTTTTTTATTATTATTTTTTTTTTAATTTTTTTTTTCAACGTTTATTTATTTTTGGGACAAAGAGAGACAGAGCATGAACGGGGGAGGGGCAGAGAGAGAGGGAGACACAGAATCGGAAACAGGCTCCAGGCTCTGAGCCATCAGCCCAGAGCCCGACGCGGGGCTCGAACTCACGGACCACGAGATCGTGACCTGGCTGAAGTCGGACGCTTAACCGACTGCGCCACCCAGGCGCCCCGAAATAGTGTTACTTTTAATATACTAATAAAATTGATAAATCACTAGCAGTGCTGAACAAGAAAAAGAGAAAACACAAAATCCAACAACAGGACATGAAAAGAACATCACATCAGATCCTCCAAACATTAAAATGGAGATAAGGAATAAGTAACATACTGTAAACAACTTTATGCCAATAAATCCAGCACATTTGATACAAAGGACAAACTCATTCAAGAATACAACTACAACAGCTGATGCAAGGTAAAGTAGAAAATCAAAGTAACCCTATACCTATTTAAAAAGCTTCCAATCAAAACCGTTCCTGTAAAGAATGCTTCAGGCCAGATGACTTCATGGGCGAATTCCAATGTTAAGAAAACAGAGCAAATTTTACACAAACTGTTTCAGAATATAGAGGAAGAAGGAATATTTCCTAAATGATTTAATGAGGTTAGCATTTTTATTATATCAAAAATTGGACAAATATTACAACAAAATGACAGACCAATATTTTCTCGTGAAAAAAAATTAAATCCATTAAAATCCTAAAAGTGCAAAATCCTTAAGAATATTAACAAATCAAACACACCAATGTATAAAAAGGGTAGTAAGTCATGAAAAATGGGGTTTATCCCAGAATATAAGTTTGACTTAACCTTCAAAAACACCAATTAGTGTCATATGCCACATTAACAAAGAGAAAAAACATTCTCAATAGATGAAGAAAATTCACATGATAACATTCATCGCCTTCATGTTAAAATTGTCAGCAAATTTGGGATAGAAAGGAGCTTTCTCAATAACATGAAGAGTAACAACACCCACAGCTAAGATCATTCTTAAGAGTAAAATTAAACCTTTTTCCACTTTTATGAGGAAGGCCCGATGTCCTCTCTTACCACATGTATTCACCACTGTACTAGAGATACTAGACAATGCAATGAGTCAAGCAAAGGAAATAAAATATATTCACATGGAAAAAAATGTAAATCCCATTATTCATAAATAATATCATTGTGTATTAGAAAGCCCTATAAGAGCTACAAAAAAAAAAACCCAAAACCTGCTTAGATTACAATGTGAATTAGCAATGTTGCAGACTAAAAATTCAATATACTAAAATGAACTGTATTTCTAAATCTAACAGTAAAAAAATGGAGAATAAAAGTTCATAAACCATACTTCCAATAACATACAAAAGCATCAAATAGCCATAAATAAATCTAACAAATATGTGCAATACCCCTAGACTGAAAACCACAAATATTGCTGAGATAAATAAGATGACCTAAATAAAAGGAGAGATAAGCAATAATTATTGATTGAATCATTCAGCTAAGAGGTCCATTCTCCCTAAACTGCCTTAGAGATTCAAAGCAATTTGTTTTAAAATTCCAACAAGTCCTTTTGAAGAAACAGATAAGATAATTCAACAATTACATAGGATGTAAATTGCAAAGGATGGAGAAGAATGGAAACAAAAATAAATATAAAAGACTTGCCCTAACTGATTTCAACCTACAAAATTAAGACAGTGTTGAATTTGCATAGGTAGACAAATAGATCGATGGAAGAAAACAGAATTCAAAAACAGATCCCAATTAGATTGATGTTTTTTTCCTTTTTAAACCACAGTACCAAAGCAGTTCATGTGGATGGGTGGGTAGGGCTGTTTTCAATATATGTTACTACAAAAATGGATATCTATATCTAAAATCCTCAATCTCTGTCACTCTATTCACAAACATTTATTTGACATGGGTCACAGATCTAAATGTTAGAGAGCAAACCATAAAGCTTCTATAAAAACACATAGAAGAATATTTTTATGACCACGGGCAGAACACACAAAACATTAACAATTTCATAAAGTGATAGCTGGATTTTTTGAAAATTAACAATTTTTTGTCATAAATATTATCATTAAGAAGATTAATAGACAAGCCAGTCTAGGAAAAATATTAGCAGTACACAGGCTGAATATATATGAAAATGATGAAGAGATTTTTTTTAATTTTACAAAAATGGGCAATAGGCTTGAACAATAAATTAGCATATGAAAAGATGCTTCACAGCATTCATCATGCAAATTAAAACCACAATAGGATACACTTTCTCAATTACTAGAATGTTTAAAATAAACGTGAACAAATATTGGCAAAGAAGGTAGTAACAGGAATCTCCAAACATTGCTGGTGGGAATGTAAAATGGTACAACCACTAACAAGTGCATGTGTGGGCTGGCGGGGGGGGGGGGTTGCGAAGAACCTGTCACAGAGAAATTCTACTCATAGGCATTCACCCCCAGAGACATAAAAACATGTCCACAAAATAAATGATACACAAATGTTTATATAATCTGTATTTAAACTGTCTCATTTGACTGGTGGGAATTTATGGCGGTGACTGAGTGACATCACAGAGGTTAATGCCATTGAAATATATTTTTTTGAAAGAAGACTTAGTCCTTACATTTCCCAAGAGAAGGGGGCATACCATGCCACACAGGGCCACGTGGGGAGGCAGCAGTTTTAGAAACGAAGCAGAAGTAGGAATAAGAGGAAGGCACAGGCCACAACTTTTGTTGGCAAAAGGCAAGAGTGGGCCAAATAAGCAGCTTAGAAACGGCTAGTTAGAATGACCATGGAGGACTCTGGGGCACAGGAGCTCTGCCTAGTTGTGTGGTACGTGATTCTGAACTGATTTAGGGCAGGGGAAATCCTGGCTTAGTATGTGGGACATAGATGAAGGAGATAATTCAGAGCATGGGCTATGTCACAGAGCCAAATTTGGCCAGTAGTTTGATCCTGTAATCAATGGAGGCCAAATAGACAAACAGACAATCTAAGAAGACAAAGAGTAATAGTCCAAGACTGCAAAACAAATCAAATGTCCTTCAGTAGACAAATGAATACACAATTTGTGGTATGTCCCTATAATTGAGTGCTTCATTAACCATTGAAAAAAATACTGCTAGATGCAATACCACCTAAATAAATCTGAAAAAAATATGATGTGGAACAAAATAACCAGAACTTTAATAACAGAAAAAGATAGACACAGAAATATATATATATATATATATATATATAAAATATTATATTATATTATA
>NW_024412414.1:14667598-14686105 GCF_014898765.1 Herpailurus yagouaroundi | reverse complement strand
TATATATGTATATATATATATATATATATATATATATATATACATATCCGTCCATCCGTCCATTGACTGTATCTGATGATTCTTACTTTAAGAAGTTAACGCAACACAAATGTTTTCTCTAAGTCTTCAGCCTTCAGGATGTGGCCATCCTAAACGGCTTGGCTATGAGACATCTGGGTCTTATTTTACTGAACGAAAATGAGTGCAAAAGAGCAGGTTCTTACTAGGATGTTCCATCACAGCAAATAACTGTGGGTCACATCCAACTGAAGACTGACCTCCAGTATTCTTAATAAACTTGTTTTTTAAGGAGTTTGGAAAGCACAACTCTGGATTTATATTTCTTACAGATCCTAAGTTCTCTCTAGAAAATCTCTTTTTTGGTAAGGTTGCAAAAAAAGTATGTGGAATTTTATGAATCGATGATTGTTACCTTTAATTACTTCATAAAACTAGCAACAATTGAGTGGCTACTATGTTTTAGGCACAAATATAGCTTTAAAATAGGGGCCCCTGGGTGGCTCAGTCTGTTGGACATCTGACTTAATTTCCACTCAGGTCATAAACCCAGGATCATGGGATCAAGTTCTGTGTGAGGGAGGCTCTTTGCTGAGTGTGGAGCCTGCTTAAGACCCTCTCTGCACACGCTCTCTCTCTCTCTCTCTCTCTCAATCCCTCTGCCACTCTCCCCTGCTCTCTCTCTCTCCTTCTATAAAATAAAAAATAAATAAAATAAAATAAACTTAGCTTCCTAAAATGTAAATGAATAAGCAAATTGGCTCAATATCTTAATACATATTATTAGGTGTAGGGTTTTTGGTTTTGATTTTTTATTTTTTTAGAAGATGTCACAAATTCTGACCAGAAAACTGAGAGTTTTATAGTCTGGCAAATTTGTTTTCACTTAGAACAATTTATGACAATAAGTCTAAAATGCATTGTGGCTAATTAATGGCTTTGTGGGGGAGGGCTGATATACATAATACATTAGCTTTCTGATGGTTTCACCTCAGATCCTGCTGAGTCGTCTCCTCTAAAATTTCAAAACATGTAAGTGGTTGAAAGAATAGAAGTTCCATTTTCTCTTCTCTTTCATAACAACTTATGGTGCAAAGGTGATTTGCTACTGAACATCAAAGAACAAGGAATAGACATGGAAGATTGAAGGGACATCATCACATGTGACTTTATATGTCCAAAAACATACTAGTCTAGAATTCCTAATGATGTTATAAAGTCTAAGTGTTCACAGGAAGGGAAAATTTTTTTCATTAATGCTAATAAACACTGGTATTCTTATTTGAGAAGAATAACAACTACCAAAAAGCGAGTGTCTCTATGCCGGCAATGGTTTGTTTTTCAATCTGACAAATTGACTTTACAGATAAGGAAAATGAAGCTCACTCAGTTTAACTTTCCAAGACACTCTCTCTCTATCTGTATCTGTATCTACGTCTACATCTATATCTATATCATCTGTATACATTATATATATATCTTAGTGAGGGGATAAAAACCTCACCTTTACCCTGTTCACTGGTTGGAATTGTTGTAAGAATAGGATCGATATTAGCTGCTATTTGTATTATTTTAGCATCTGCTAAGAGGAAGCCCACCTTGACAGTAAGAGGTACGTCACTGACTTAAAAGGTCTGTAGAAAAGAAATATCAAATATGTATTCCATTACCTACCCAACACTAAGCCACAGCACAGTGGAGTAACCAGAGATACCTGGCACAGAGTGGCCATTCCTTCTCTAGAGGTGGAGGAGGAGACGTGGCACTTTGAATGGTAGACACAGAAGGATAAAAGACATAGGGAACATGGGAGAGAAGAAATTACAGTCCAAAGGGAATGTTCCATTCTCCTAGCTACATGCTCAGTGAAAGACGAACACGAGATGAGAGGTACAGGCAGACTCTCAACAGGCTGCACGCGGCAGGTCTGCTGTAACTTGCTAGTGCACCTGCTGTGACAGGGCCAGACTACAGGGCTGTCTGCTAGTACACAACTCCACCAATCTTGCCCTTATAGTAAACACACTGTACCACTGTTACATATTCCAAACAGTATTTCCTACCTGAGAAAAGTATTGAACAATGTATACAGAAACAAAATAAAGAAACAAAAACACAATGCGTTACCAACACTGAAATCAATGGATCCCATTCCCTGAGCAACTCAGTTCATATAAAATAAGAGTCCGATTGACTTGAGCACCTTGGATCCTGCCGGTTGGAAATGGTATAATTCCGTCATCAGGGGACACTACTGTTTAAGAGGCAAAGTTCCAATGTCTTCAACCTGGCATCAATATGTGCCAGCATACTGATGAGAACAGCAAATGACCTGGAGTTAATCCTTTTGTCTTCAAGGGAAGTATAACCAAGTAGCCCCTGGAATTCAGGTCCTCCCCGTTCTCCTAACCATACTGCCAGGAGAAGTGAGGCAATTTAAACACTCCATCCATTCATCCGACCAGAATTCTAGGGCAGCCAAGTAATGAGAGGAGGAGGGCTCCATTTGCTCAGACAGTTCAAAGGACTGACATCAGGGATTGGTCAATGTACACTGATTGCACACAAGGTTGTCTAAATCACTTATTCTAGGTTTCGTCCTGAACCAGAAAACCACACTTTACAACCATTTCAGTAAGTGTTTATCATTATCCTTAGAACAATGATTTCATTAGATATATAAATCCCTCCAAATGATTTAATACTGTATGTGAAAATTCTCTACGCTCTAAGCAAAACTCTTTCTAGAATGATATTGCATCAAGCAGATGATTATTTTTTTAATGAATAAGGAGTAACCCAGACTTTGTTCCTCCTAGCTACTGAGCTGTGGCTTTGTGAAATGGAATTTACAATCACTAAAGAGAAAACAGCCCCAAATCCCACAACTCCTTTCGCTTAATTATTCATGACATTGATCAGCACACTTATTTTTAAAAACAGATAAAGTTACAGCAGCACTCATAGAGAAAAGAAAACTTCTTGCTATCTGGTACCACTGAGGACTGTGGAGTTTCTTTTTCGGGGATTTGTACTCTGCATATGCATACTTTAAAAGCAGCCAAATAGCACGAGTACATATTAAAACAAGCTTACAATATTAAATGCCATCTTCTGCAGGTGACACTTTTCATCCTAATTTTACTCACCAAGATTAAATTCTGCTTATTTTTCTTAATCACAAAAATTAGATAACTCTAGCAATCCTAAAAAATAATAAAATACTAAAAAACAAACTTTCGACTCCCCATACCAACTAAGGGTGTCTTGGAAACTTCCAGAAGAAATTTTAGAACATACATAGGTAGTTTCCTTGAAGTGGGAGGTGTCTGTAAAGATGGGAGCCAACAATTCCTCTTAATGAGGTCCATGCTGCCTCTCCCCATCATTAGGTAAAGCCTGTTTCCCCTTCTCTTGTTTCTGGAGTGGCTTTGCGACATGCTTTACCCAACAGAATGTAGTAGAGGTAATGTTCCGCCAGTCTCAGGCGTAGACCTATGAGGGCCTTACAGCCTCCACTTTCACTCTTTTGAAATATGAAAGAAAAGCAAGTCCGGATTACTGAAATGATTATGACATAAGACAGGGCAACCCATCCTGGTCCTACAATTTCCAGGTACCCCAAAGAGGCAGCAGACTTGTAAGTGAAAGCATCTTGGATCCTCCAGGCCTAGGCAAGCCACCCCAGCCAACACCACATGGCTCCAAGAAGAGATGTGCTGTTTCTGAAACGCCCTGTTAGAATTTCCAACGCACTCAAACAGAACTATAAACAAAGACTGTTTTAAACAACTAAATTTTGGAGTGGTGTTACCCAGCAATAAATAACCAACAGATTTATAATTGAATTCAGTACAGTGTGATTCCCAGAGTTGTACTCCTTCCTTCGTATAGCAAGCAACTCATATTAATTCTACAAATGAATCAATCCACAAATACTTCCTGAGGCATTTCCTAAGTGTAAGGCACATAGATAAAATTAATACTACTAATACCAAGTGTTTAATGGGAGCTTAAGTATGATTATTCATTCATTAAATATGTAGGGAATGCTTACAAAGACGCAGGTAATGTGCCAGGCACAGGTGGCAACACTTAGAGAAATTTCACAATTGAGAGGGGTCTCCAGGAAAATAAAAGACAATTATAATAGAGTATAACTGCTATTGTAACAAAGGGTTAAATTCTAGGTGTGGAGATTTTAAAAAAATCTAGAAATAACTATGTTGAGGCAACATGATGCATATCATAAGAAAAGTGGCTGAATTGCTCATTTGTTGTAAGCATTAAATGGAGTGGTTAGCATAGCACTTAGCACATAATTAATCCACATTAAATGGTACTGAAAAATCTAAGCTATACAAAGAGTTACAAGAATTCAAACAGGGAAAGATCATGAGTGGTTTGAAGGCTATTTGTGGTCTTTATCTAATTGGTTCAATATCTTTGAGAGCCTACTTGCTGCCAGACGCTGGGATACAGAGGTAGTCAAGAAAGGTAGGTTTCCTGCCCTCAAACTACCCAATCTGGAAAACATACAGTAATAAGGATGATGACAGATATGGAAAAGTAAAGCAGAAACTGTCATCTGTTCAGGAAGTGTCACTTACTCTGCGACTTGTAAGATGAGCAGGAGTCAGCCAGGCAAAGGCTGCTGGGTGAGTGCATATGTATGAATGCGTGTGTGTGGTGGGGTGGAAGGAATGGGGGTTATGGGGAGGTGTACACACTCAGAGGTCACACCACATGCAAAGACTCACCCAAGAAACTGAAGAGATCCCTCACTGCTAGAATCAGAGAACAGAGGTTGGAGTTCCCTATGACAGGGCCAGGAGGGCAACAGAGGTAAAATCATTGAGGCCCTGTAAGCCCTGTCAAATAATCTGAACTTTACCCTAAAACAACTGAAATTCTTTAAGGTCTGAAAGAGGGTTTCATATTACATTTCATATCATACACTGGCTGCAGAATGGAAATAGGTTCAAAAGAATCATGAATGGATAGCAAATGCAGGAAACCAGACTGGATGCTTTTTTACTAATTAAGGAGAATGATGATAGTGGTTTAAGTGAAGATACTGGAACTAAAGGTAGAGAGAACTGAGCAATGTCAGTGCAGATTTCGGAAGTAGTAAAGACAAGAATTGCATGGTATTCAATATGGGCTGCAAAGAGATCAAAAATACATTCCAAGTTTACAGTTTGAGCAATTGGTGTGATGCTGATATTGTTTTCCGGTGGTGGGAGAAAATAGAGAACACTGGTACCAACAAAACGCTGGCAAGGATGTTCATGAAATCAGTTCTTTTAGTAAAAAAAAAATTTTAACGTTTATGTATTTTTGAGACAGAGAGAGACAGAACATGAGCGGGGGAGGGTCAGAGAGAGAGGGAGACACAGAATCTGAAACAGGCTCCAGGCTCCGAGGGGTCAGCACAGAGCCCGACGCGGGGCTCGAACTCACGGACCACGAGATCATGACCTGAGCCAAAGTCGGATGCTTAACCGACTGAGCCACCCAGGCGCCCCATCATGAAGTCAGTTCTATAAGTGTTGGGGCTGAAAGGCTCTGAGAGATCCAGGTAGGAGTGGTTTACTCATCAGCATAGCCCAGGTTATGCTGCAGTAACCAACAATGTGAAAACTCCATGGCTGGTGACAATGAAGTGTATCTTGTGCTCATGTCTGATGTCAACTGCTGGTCAACACAGGGTTCTCTTCATGGCAGCCACTCAGGTCCAGACTCCAGGAAACTCCGTTTCAACATGGGTTTTCAGGGCCTCAGAAACAGATGAGAACACAAGGAACTATGTACTGGCTCTGAAAGCCCCTGTAGGAAGTGACTAAACATGAAGGGTTCACATTTCATTGGCCAAAGCTTGATAACGATCAAGCCTTGATGATGATGTCATCATCAATGGCATGGGAAAGAAACACCCTTCTTCAGGAAAAGGATGAATGAATGATTCTCAACAGTTTCTGAACAGCAATAAAGCAAATTTACATCTTTGGATAAAGATGTAAATGAGAGCTAATGAGAGACGAGAGAGGTTAAGTTGAACTTGAAAAAAGATGGGTATGATTTTGACAGAAGTAAAGGTAATCATTAAGAGGATTCCAGGTATTAATGTGGAGCAGTGGTAAGGAAATCACCTATGATGGATAGTTTTTGTCAGTTTCTGTGTTCCTCTCTTTATATTAAGGAGGAAAAGAGGGAAAAAAATAAATGATTTCATATGAGGGAAAAGGAAAATGAGACAACCAAAGGCTCCATGGCATAAAAAGAGCTGATGAGGGCCAGCTTTGGAAATAGGGGAAGAGGGAGAGTTAAGCTAATAGGGAAGCAGAAAAACATCCTGAAAAGTGAACTCAATCTCAGTCCTAGAGATGAGAGCCTACATAGAGACAGAAAAGTGAGTCCACCTGGGGTCTGAGATGAGTAAAAAAGTTCACTCACAATCATTATGGAGGATAAGGCAATAGTTCCCATTTCCAGTTACATAAACTTTTCTTGTAAGTGGAGGCTGTTCCAGAGTGAAAAATGTACTACTTGCAGACATGGGAAATATGGGTTCCACTTCTGGTTAGGTCATTAACCTGTACTTGACCTGAGGCATTCTATGAATCTTTTTGGCCTCATTGGCAAAACGTGTTTTAAGATGCTATGCTTTCTAAAAATTTTTGGACAAAAAAAAAGCTCTTTACAGAGATGTTTATCTATTCCCAGTCTGCTTTAGATTTATAACAGGGCATGGCCTCAGATCTGCCTCTATGCCCTAAGAGTATCCTGCACTCAGCCCAAATCACGGTTTTCCAAATCACGACTTACAACTCACCAGGTACAACTCTCAACTACAACAAGCATGGACATGACTCACTGGTTCCCAAACTGGTCAGTCCAATGTTTATCAAGCAGACAGACTGTGCTTATACTTTTGACCCTTGAGGATTCAGCTCAGTCCTAGATTAATATAAAGCCTTCCCTAATCATTCTTGATAGTTCTACCAGTTACCTCTCATTCTTCTCAGTTCTCTTCATACACCATACCTCCACTATTCTATGAATATGTATAAAATGTATGTAATGAATAATACAGACATCAATAGTAAAAGTGCTACAAGCAACAAGTAGGAGAACTATGGGGTGTCTTAAGGGCCTCATCTTACCTCGCATATTTATTACAACAAATCTATACGGTAGGACCGATATTTCAACTTTACAGATGAAGAAACTGAGGCTTAGGAGAATCAATTAATGTGCCCAAGGTCACAAACCATTAAGTGGCAGACAGAGTTTGCCTGGATTGAGAAGCATACACAAACCACTGGGCAAAACTTCCTAATAGTATTCATTGGATTTCCAAGTACATATGGGTTCTTCTGATTGGGCTGTACATGCTCTGAGAACTTTCATTGTCTTTTCCACCTCTGAGTATTACTGAGCTTCACACAGGACTCCTTCACTTAGGCAGCAATTAGAGAGTTATAATTCATTCATAAGCAATAAAATGACATTTTACATTTCCGTTTTTTTTAATTTGAAATGCAACTAAAATCTAGAGGGCATTTACAACGCTTAATGGATAGGAGATGAGGTTTGGTGCTATAGCAGATTGCATTATTGGCGTCAACTCTTCACCTTTCCTGTATCTATGCCCTTGGCCATGTGACTTTGCAATAGCTGCCATTAAATGGACAGAGGACAGTTCCATACCCTTGGCTTTGAGTTTGGCCATGTTTCTCATTATGGACAACAGAAGACAGCATAAGTGATAATAATCCATGAGTGACCAAGATCTCTTATGATTCCATCTGTCCTTTTGCACCTATGCAATTGGCATGAGAATAGTTTCTACCAAAGGATTTCTCCTTCAACCTGTGCCTCAGAATAAGATGCTGAATTATCTGAGCCATTCAGATGTGAAGCCTGAGCAGAGAAACCCAGCTTGCCCAAGCCAAGCTCTGCCAACTCCTAACTGACCCATAAAAACATAAGCAAGACCAACTGAGTTCAGGAGAGCTACCCCAGTCTCTCACAAAAGTGAGAGCTATATAAATTTCTCTTATTTTGGTTACTGAAGTTTTCTGGTTAGTTTCTGTAGAGGATTATTGCACTTAATAGCTAATTCGTATAAGTGAACTGCATTCTGATTCACAAATATTCCTTCCTCACCCCTAGATCTATACGCGAAATATGTTTCTGCCCCTCACCTTGGGCATGTAGTTTGTCAATAGTATATCAACCTGTGACTGGACTCAGCAGAAGCTCTAATGTGCTGGGAATAGTTTGGTTCAACGTTTTGCACTTGTGCCACAAGTGTGGTGACTAAAATAAATCTTAGGTTTTCAGCTTTATTTCATAATTAGATAAGATTTGGGGGTACAGTTCTTGTGGAAGGGTTGAATATAACTAGTGTACATGAGACTGAAAGTGTATTTTGTGTGTAGAAGACTAAGAGAGGTAGATTATGGTGGATTACGTTATTATTTGTAAATGCACTTATCCTCTTTCTCCTTTATCAGCTCTACTATGACTGCTAGCCAAAAAAAAAGTGTGGGGAAAAAAACCCAAAAAACAAAAAAACAAAAAACCTGACATATGACCAGTCCTAGGCAAAGTTTTAAAAGCAACTTCACAGCTCAAGTAAGCCTCTTGGGTTTCTGCCTTCTGCTGTGAGAATGTGTACCAGATAAGGGCCTTTCTTAACCTGGGTTCCCCAGAAACAAAATCTGAGATGAGAAGGGTCTACTGAAGAATGCTCTCGAAAGAAAAGAATGCTCTCAAAAGAAAAGTATAAAAAAAAGCATGATGAGGCAAAGAAGGATCCTGAAATTTAAAGTACTGTACATGAGGCCTCTGTTGATCCTCAGGGGCTTTCTGGAGCTGGTATAGGCTTCAGAATTGTCCTAAATTAAAGCAAAGGGATCAGGTTTTTGTACCCAGGCAGCGGCCTCTCATTGGCATGGACACCACCTAAGAGGAAGCATAACCTTGCCTGAGACAGTTCCCTCTGCAAAGGGAAGTTCCCCAGTGAGGGATGAACCTGCGAGCTATTAGCAGCCTATCTACCAAGCAGACATGGGTAGGTGTCTAAAGCCCTACGCTGGTAGACCTGGATGGAATGCCATGCTATACACTGTGTGGCTGTACTTCTGCCCGGAGCCCAAAATGAAAAGCCACATGGAGCAGGGACACAGTCAATCCACAGCATGGAAGAGAACCATGCTGACCCAACTCTGACCCACAGCTTTTCAGGCAGGTGATTAATATCTGTCCTCCAAAGCCTAAGAAATTTTTGGATTATTTCTTACCAAAGAAAAGTTGATGGATATACTTATAAAACAACAAAAAGAAATTAGACTTCACATTTTAAAAATATGTACTTACATTTTTTGATAGAGAAAAAGTGCCATATATGCACATGTGCAAGTGGGGCAGAGAGAGAGTGAGAGAGAGAATCTTAAGCAGGCTCAATGCTCAGCATGAAGCCCAAGACAGGGCTTGATCTCACAACCTTGAGATCATGACCTGAGCCAAAGTCAAGGGTCTGTACAAGCTTCACTAAATAAGCCACCTAGAAGCCCCTTTAGTTACATTTTTTAAACGTGCTTTTTAAAATTATGAACATGTATTTGTGTGTGTTGCTGCTACATAAACTACCCTAATACTTAATAACCTAAACATAACTTATTTCCTGATGATTCTGAATTTGACCTGAGTTCAGCTTCGTGGTTTGTTTGCTAATTTTGCCTGATGTCATTCATGTAAGTCAATCATCCAATGGCTTAACTGGGACTGACGGTCTTGTGTGACTGACTACCAATTCTGGCCATTAGCTAATATTGGCTGTAGGCTCTGTCTTTAGGTGGCCTCTCAATCTCTAAAAGGCAAACCTGGACATCTTTACGTGGAGGTTTCAAGGCAGTAAGAGAACAAGAACATAAGCCCCCATCACCCTAAGGCTTAGGCTCAAAATTCCCAATAACACCACTTTGGCTACATTTTTTTTATTGCTCAAATTCAAAAGGGCAGCCCAGATTCAAGGGGAAGGGAAACTGATTTATTTGCTTGAAGACAGGAGCAAGTACGCAAAGTGCCAAGAAAGGTATGGTTGCAGCCAGCTTTGCAAACAGTCTCCCAAGGGGCTGATGTGCGCTTTTTCTTTTTCTACCAATATTTTCCTCTGAAGACCGAGTTTGATCACGTTTATAGCCACCTTCCTTGCCCCTGTAAAGAACCCTCCAAATAGATGTAATCTTTTCAATTAGACAGTTGAAAACATTTACCCACTAGGGGTCAGTACTGAAGAGTCAATTCAAAAATAGAACCTGAGAGAAAGGAAGGAAACTAAGAACTCATCTGAGAAAGAGGAGGAGGAAGATATGGGCTAACTTTCCATAACATGGTGTATTAATCTGATATACAATCTAAAATTCCTCCCCTTCATTTGATTTTATTCTCTTCTGGTTAATGCTTACAAAACATTTGTATTTCTTACCTTCTGAATTTTATAATTTGGTATTAATTCTATTCCTTATTCCAGTCTATGACTTTGGTGGTGTGTGTGTCTATGTCTATATATGTGTGGTCAAAGTGGGGCGGGAACAGGAATAATAAGACATAATCAGATTATTAATAATAAAATGGAAGAATAAAAATAATGATTCAGGAGGAAAACCCTGTGACTAATTTCTAGAAAAACAACAGAAGATATTTCCAAGCAAGTCATCATGCAAAACCATTTATAGCAGCAGACAATCATGGCAATATTTGATTAAAAAGAGAAACATCTATATTCCAGAATTTCCCATTATATGGAAATATGCCTTCCACTTACAAGCATCTTCACAGAATATGTGGCTTGTTTCAAATAAAACCCTTCCAAATATATATACACATATATTTCAAATAAAACCCTTCCAAATACATATATATATATATATATATATATATATATATATATATATATTTTTTTGTTCTTTTTAAAAACTAATATTGCCACTAAGTGCTACAGAATCAACTCCATAGGGGTGATCTTTGTTTAATATTGGTGAAATAATCCAGTAAATTAGTACTAAACATAAACATGTATATCTTTCCATTGCACATTAGAACATTTTTTCTAATGGTAGGAGAAAGTGAGAAAGAGAGAAAACCTTTGGCCTGCAAGATTCAAACTTCAAAATTATCCAGCTGACATACACAGGTTTTGGATGGTTTTTCTTAGCAACACAAAAAAGCTTCACTAAGAATAGTTGAAGAATACGACAAATTGCCTAGCATATATAAATGTAAACACTTTTGTAGGCAAAGGGAATGGGCAGTGGTAACAGCAGTGCTGTCTGCTGTAGCACACGCCGGACTTTGGTATAAATGGGCCTTATCTGTATTCCAGAGCCTTCAGAATACTCACTGCAATTGGTAACGATTGGTAATCAGCAACTTTCTGCTGCTTTACATTCACAGAAGCGGCCAGCCCAAGTGAGTAGCAGCCATCAGATTAGATCACTAGCTATATTGTTCGGGTTGATTTTAATTGCCTGAAAAGGGTCATTACCATCTTCTGCAATATGTTAAGTTATTTTAAAGAGTGACTATTTCTATGTAAGAACAAAAATGGACCAGGAGTCTGTTCGTGTTAGAAAGTGTAAGGAAATATTCAGTAAGATCGTGGCCCTGGTGGCATAAAAATCCTGTCCAAATCTGATTACATTGACAAACACACACACTTACCTGCAGAACTTTTTAAAACTCATATGGCAAGTAAACACAGATTCCCAAGCTGATGACCACAGAGAACCACCCAAATGTCACATCCTGCTTTATAAAATGCCAAGACTTCTGTTTCCATGGCAACTTTTACATATAGGCAACTCAAAGGTGAATGAGTTCATGATATTTAAGAGCAACAGGACAAACATTTGCATGGGAAAAGGTCCATCCAAGTGGACTACTTAAAACCTAGAAGCCACTTGCAAAAATATTATATCACAGTGTGTTTAACACGGGAACTGCAGCTATCAGGGTGTTTGTTCTTTAAATTCAAAGCCTAGCTACACAATTGCATACATGGGGTACAAGTGCACAGAGCTACACACACTCATGTAGTCGGGCTTAAAAGATGCTGATAACTACATAAGGTCTGTTGTCTTGTTAACAGTAGCACACGAATGTCAATTCCCTGGTTTTGATTTTATACTATAGCCAAAGCACAATACCACTGTGGGAGGATGCTGGGTGAAGGACAGACAGACCTCTCTGTACTATTTTTTGAAACTCCCTATGAGTGTAGTTGCTTTAAAATAAAAAGTTTAAAAATATTAGTCACCAGGTCTCATCACCAACAAATAACTCAGAAAATCCTGTAAAGGATCAAGGAATGCACGTTATTTCAACAGAACAGTTAATGTTTCTAGAAAGATCACTTAGTTGGGAAGCAGTGAGAGAGATATGGAATATCTCTATAAGGATAAGGGGGCTTTCTGTGTGTGTGTGTTTTTTAAGTAGGTTTCACACCCAGTGCAGACCCCACTGCGGGGCTTGAACTCATGATCCTGAGATCAAGACCTCAGCTGAGATCAAGAGTCGGATGCTTAATGGACTGGGACACCCAGGTGCCCCAAGGGGGCTTTCTATTGAAGGACAATTGGTAAGACTGTTAAATGCCCACAAGCCTGTCTTCCCCCATTTATAACTATGTAGCTCTTGATAGTTTAGGAAGATGTACTTTTGATTTGTTGTGAAGCATTTAGTTATTTCTTTCATATTCATTGTTTTACTCTAATAAATAATGGATCTTGAGAATTCCAAAATTACTCCCATTGCACTAAACTAAGACCCTTGCATCAAGGACCAGCCATCAGTACCAAAAACCAAAGCTTATGCCCCCTTAGGGCAGATGTTTGTCACAGAATTTTTCTAAGTTCAGACCATATCAAGATATTCATCTGTTGTCAATTAATAGTTTGCCACCCCAAAACTGTGCAAAATACAATAAAATCTTTAAATTATACACTAAAAATTTTAAGTCCAATAAAAAGAAGCCATAACATAAATAACTACAGTATAACTGCACGTGAATAAAAGAGATCAGCTCATCTTTTTTGATTGTGCAAATAGTCACCAAAACCCTAATATGCTGTGCCACTCCATGCGCAGACTATCAGGAAAGACAGATATTAAACAATTGCACAGTATCAATTGAATTCCAATCCATTATCCCTCTAAAGAAGAAAATTTTAAAACATAGTTGAGAGTGGAAGCCACACCTCCAAACCTAATCTGGAGGACACTAAAGGCTTCCCAGAAACAGTAGGATTAGAATTAAAGAGCATTCCTGGCAAAAATAACAGTGAATTAAGGGTGGACATGAGTTGAGATGTGAATGAGGGGCTTGGAGTTAGAGCCAAGGGTACAGGAATCTTGAAGCCAAAAGCAACATCCTGGGTTTTCAAGAAAGTTTTAAAAAGCTCTGTTAAGTTGGAAGTTCAAGGATGGGTGAGAAAAGAGAAGTCTCATGCAGACAGGCTCCATCAGTGGCATTTTCTCTGTAGGCTGTGGGTGTCCAATGATACAAGGTTTCTGGTTCATGGAATAATACAGCAGCATGTGTGAGAAAGACTGGAGAGGGGCGGAAGGTGGTTTCTTCATCTGCTGCATTTAGTAAGAACTTTAGGTAAGAACTGCAAAGGCAGTGAAGGGCTTGGAACCTGGCTGGTGGATAATCACACGAATGAATGTTCTTGTATTTTTAATCAGTCGACTGGTTGCAGGGACAAAAGAGGACAGTACCGAAGACCACTTGGTGCCATGTGCCTTGAGGACACAATGAGAAAAGATGAAAGAAGGTATCACCTTATGCTACAACCAGCTTGGGAGGAAAAATGATGATTCCCATTCTGACACAATGGCTTTGAAGTAGCAGATATCCAAAAGTTCTTAGAGATCTTAGAGCAAGGTGACAGAACACTCTGTAAAAGTCAGCTGCAGACCTCTGCTGAATATGAACATGACAGACAGGATCTCTGGTCACAGAGGTGCTCCAGCCACATGTTATAAACTCAGCACCCCAAAAAGCATAGTTCCCATGGGTTTATCAAACTCCATTGTGAGCCACGTCCTGTGATAGAAGCTGCTTTGCAATAGTAAGTAAAACAGATGTGGTGACTGTTTGTAAGATGGTTACAGAATAGTAAACAAGGAATCAGATGAGGAGATAGTTTCAAGTTATGATAAGTGCTTTGGGCGATATGAACAAAAAGAGACAAGCAGAGGGATTAGAGAGCACTCTTTCAATAAATATTTATATTGTGACCAAAGGTGTGATCAGCTGTCAAACTCTATGTGGGGTGTGCATGTGTGCGTGTGTGCGTGTGTGTGTGTGTGTGTGTGTGTGTGTGTGTGTTTGGGGGTAAAGGATAGAATGGGCTACCAGGCAAAGGGATAAAATAAACCCTAAGATAGGAAGGAGGTCAACAAAACTGCAGACAATGGACAGAAGCCTATGAAGTTCTTTCTCCCCAAAGCATGGCATGAGATGATGTTGGACGCAGGGGTAGTGTTTAAATCCTACATGGCTTTGTAGATATTTAATAGTTCTGAATGCAATATAAAATCATGTAAGTGCTTTGAGGAGAGGAGTATTAATTTAACTTACATTTAAGAAAAAAACTGCCCTGACTAGCGTGCAGATAATGATTTGGGGGAGGAAGCAAGAGAGGAGGCAGGGAAACCAGTGCAGTTTTCCCTTGGGAGGAGATAGTGATTTGGAATAAAATAGAATCATGTGAGTGGAGATGGACAGAAGTGGAAAAATCTGAGAAATATCACAATCGAAAGGACACACAAGATCTGAGTTGGACTAATTCCCTAGAATAAGAGTATTTGTAGTATTGTAATGGTCCCAAGCACTCTTTTTTCCCAAAGATAGCATACTGACAGCCTCATTTATCAGCAATATAATCAAAGTGGTTTTTGAATTACAGATTTCATCCCTGAACATTTGAAAGGCAATCAAAGTCAAGCAAGTTAGAAAAACAAATGGGACAAATTTGTTCTCCTGTTTTAGAACACAGAAAATTTACAATCTGAGTTATAAAGGCACCTAAGAGAGGGCTATGGAATTGCTATAACATATATAATCTATTACTCAGAATGCCAATATGTCTGCAATAAGGAATATGCATACTTCCTGAATTATTTTATCCTACTTAATAAAAGAGTCATTTTTTTCTCACTTTTTGCAAGGCAGCTTCTTGCACAGTAAAGATTCTACAAATATTTACATTCCAAGTAGCAGAGCTGTTTGAGATGCCATAAAGTTCTACCAGCACTTCTATTACAAACCCTTATTTCTTGTTTATAACATGTACATAAAAGGGGAGAAATAAAAATGTACCATGGATTGGAACCTGGCATACAAAGTTTCGACTAGGGGGAGGATTGCTCCTGCAGCAAATTTTCAAAAGAAATGTTCCGCTATATTTAGTAGATAAATGGGGGAGTGGTGCTACAAACCAAAAACCACTTAGCATAGTTGATTTGTTCCTGAAATTTTTACACAAATGAGATCTGAGACTGAGATCTGTTACACCTTAATTTCAAAGAAATGTTCTGTCTTCAACTATCCTGTGGCCAGCCCAATGCTCTAATTACTGCCAAACATCTTTGCAAAAAGGATAGTATCTCAGGCAGTGTTATCAAGCATAAGAACTAGTCTACCAGAATAAGTGACTCGTAAATACATTTTAAAACCATAGGAGCACCTCTGAAAAACTCACCTTTAAAGAGACAAACTCCCTAAGATCAAAAGGCTTGAAAGTGAACTGGTGGCAGTAATTGAATCAGAGATGGCAAGCAAACATGGCCAGCATCAATTAATCCATCTGACTGTCTCCATACTGGGAGTTAACATTATTTTACTGCTAAGACCTTACTAACCGGTGACTAGAAAAACACAGACCACTGAACCAGCCATGTGCATAATACAGTGATATACAGAACTGGCAGCTTTAAAGGGGCAATTATATCTGTATACCATTTCGGCACAAAACATTTCAAGAGCTAATGAGAACTTCAAGTTTCACACTTAAATTACGCAGTAAAAACAAAGAGAGAAGATGCGTACCGAATGTGTGAGGAGTTAGGAACTTATAAAAGAGAAGGACGCTTATTTTGCTAGCAGAGAGAAGAGGCTATTAGTTTGTAATAACTGGGCATATATGAAATGTGACAGTGATAAAACTGAACATAAATCAGCAATGGAAAGGCTACAGCTTGCTGTCCGTAGCTAATCTTTGCTCCAAGTGAAATTGCTCAGCACTTTGGTCCTATTAAATGTTCTGCTGCCATTTTAAGGAATAATCAGGCTATCCGGGTGGGTTGTGAAGGATGCTGAAAAGTTGAGAGTTCTCTTGGAGAATGGACTTAATGCCTTCATGTCTTTGTGCTAACATTACTGATATTCAGACATTGAGAAGAACATGGAGGTGAATGTTATTGTCTGAGGCAGCCAGTGCCTGCATCTATTGCCCTACAAATCAATTAGCCACTGTGTCTGTTATACCACCTTCAGACAGGAGGGCCACACATATGCATTTAGCCTCACCATTTACCTAAAACAAAAATGTGCAGCAATTCACTCTAGCTCCCGGGTGGATAGTGATCATTTCGAGGGTCCTCAAACTACATGTTGAATCTCAACTGACTTGAAGCAAACACTCAAAGATCATTGATTCCTGAGCAAATATATTTCCACTGGCAAGGCTGAACCCTATCAGATATCTTCTATGAACCACATTTACCAGAACTTGTCCCATTGCAATCAGTGACTGGCACATATTAGGCACTTTGTAAATGTTGCTCAAATGGATATGAATATTAACCTACAGAACCTCCTCCCTGGTACCACAGCCCACCAAGGGTTAAAACCACAACCTCAGATGTCAGGTAATTGCAGCCAAAGCCATGTTACTGTTAGTAAACACAACTAGCAAAGCAAAAGTAACACATTTGACTTCAGTATTGAGACATAATAGCTCTTCCAAAGGCAATTATTCCTTTCAAACACTGTAGGGCTCTGACTCATTGTTCTGATTAATTCTTGTTTTTTAATCTATTTACAGATCAAGATTCTTTTTCGGCTCGTGTGATATTCATCTCTGTGGGGGTAAACAGAAACCACAGCTTGTAGAGTCCTCCTACTTTATATATATATATATATATATATATATATATATATACCTGCTTAATCATTTTAAAATTATTTCTGGATTTACCTACTCACCATATGAGCTGGGGTTTCTGACCTCCCTCCTGAACATCACGCATCTCCCCTCCCTGCTCTCCTCTCTGCGTTGCTTTCTCTAGCTCTGTTTTCCTCACATCATGATTTCAGGTGAACAAACTGGCCACCCCCTTCCCAGAGCTGTCTGTCCCCCTCTCTTTGGCTCGGACCAGAAATTGACTCTCTTCACCGTAGCCGGTACCATTTTGTTACTAAATCATTCCTCTGGGCACATCTCCTTGTTGTACATCAATAAGTAAATGCAGTACAGGGAAGGACAGGCGGATTGGAGGGTCGTGCGGGGCTTTGCACAAGCACAGCCCATAAGCTGTTCATTCATTTCAATCAGTCAAAAAATTTTCTAAATGGTGCTGTGTCTTGGGGTACCCAGTTGACACTTCCTGGTTTCCGTTCCTGGTAGTCTGTTAGCCGCTTGGTTAGCTTTGCACGGCTCCTTAGAGAAGAGAAAAGCAGCCAAGACCAGGTCCGAGCTCAGGAAACCTGGACTATAGCCCATTCCAGACAAAACCTGGCAAATACACGCGGCAGAAGATTCTGTCCAAGACTGCAGATTGAAAAGTGGAAAGAAAATGAGGCTTGGAAAACTTGGTCGCTAATCGAAGAATCCTCCGCCCTAGTTTCCCCAGAGCTGGAGAGCAGGGAGAGGTTTGTGGCAAAAAGCTGTATCACATTTCCACCCCCTGCACCGCGGACCTAGGATTCATCTTTTAAGTACCCTTGCATTTCACAACTTTTTTTTTTCCAACTTCACTAGCCAAATCCGCTGAGCTAAGGGCTAGCCAGTGGGACCCACCTCGCATTTCCCCACGCTGGAGGTGGAGATGCAAAGTGTTCCCATCCTGGAAACCAATCCTCGCCCAAGAAGAAAAAAATTATCTCCCCAAAGCAAATCTGCTCCGAGACGCATCTTTTATTCTCCACTCGTCGGGGGCACACCCCGCAAACAAACTAACTTTAGGGCTAGGAGCCTTGGAGCCGGTGCGTAAAGTTTGCCAGGGCAGGTGGCTCACCGTAGTGCCCGGGGCCGGCGCAAGAAGCCGGGACTCTGAGACTTACCTGATTTCTGCAGCGCACGAGGCGCCCGCTCCGCCGGTGGGCCGGCCGCCGTTCGCCGGGGCCTGGGGGGCCGCCGTGCGCGCCCGCGCGAGCCTTCGCCGCAGCTCCCCGGTCCGCGCCGTTCCTGG
>NW_024412414.1:14569180-14657598 GCF_014898765.1 Herpailurus yagouaroundi | reverse complement strand
TATTTGGAAATAGGGTCTTTGCAGATGTAATTAAATTAAAATGAGGTTTTAACGGATTAGGATCAACTCTAATTCAGTGACTGCTGTGCTTTTATAAGGAGGGGAATTTGGATACAGACATATGGAGACAGGGGGATTCTCTGTGAAGACATAGAGACAGACAGACACAGAAGGAAGGTGGCCATGTGGAAATGGAGACTGAGAGTAGCACTGTGCAGCAGCAAGCCAGAAAGCACCCAGCATTTCCACATGCCACCAGAAGTCAGAAGAGCGTCGTGGAATAGACTCTGCCTTTGAGCCACCAAGAAGGAACCCACCCTGCCGATACCTTGATTTTGGACGTCTGGCTTCCAGAACTGTGAGCAAATACATTTCTGTTGTTTAAGGTACTGAGTTTGTGGTGACTTATTACTAGCAGACAAATACAGCACTTCTTAGTCAAGCCAAGGACCAGGCTGGCTTGCAGTATGTAGTTCCTCCTTTCATCTCCTTTAGCCATGGAGTTGAATTAGTGGGTGGGTTCTAAATTAATAGCCATTTTCTGGGGCACCTGGGTGGCTCAGTCGGTTAAGCGTCCGACTTCAGCTCAAGTCACGATCTCACGGTCCGTGAGTTCGAGCCCCGCGTCGGGCTCTGGGCTGATGATCGCCCAGAGCCTGGAGCCTGCTTCCGATTCTGTGTCTCCCTCTCTCTCTGACCCTCCCCCGTTCATGCTCTGCCTCTCTCTGTCTCAAAAATAAATAAACGTTAAAAAAATAAATAAATAAATAATAAATTAATAGCCGTTTTCACGGGCTATGCCAGAAGAAATATGCTACCTCCTTTTTCCTCCTTCATGCCCCACCACTGCCATTAAGTAAGGCAGAAAAATTCTAAGCACTTATTTTGATGAAACATTTCTTTGGGTCATTATAGTTGTAGGTATTAGATTTTGCCATTTGCTATTCCAAGCATTTGCTTGCTTACACACTTCCTATCATGGTCCGTAAAATACTGTGTGAGTGACATTACTCTCATATTTTCTAACCAAGTCTACTTGCTGCAGAATGTAGTCAGTATAACCAAAACATTTTAAGGTCAAAAACAATGAAGAAGAGGGAGCCTCCTTTTTCTCAAATCTTTTGGCTCAGATAATAAGTTCCCAAATATGTTTTCCCATAAAACCATCTCTTCTATTGTTTCTTTACTTATTATGAAATGAACCTAAAAACCAACCTATTTAAAGACGAGATTGAAGGAGAGTTTAGGTGACGCTTAACCATCTTCAAATTGTTAGCACAATTTTCCACAATCACTGAAAAGACAAGTGTAGGAATCAGTTGGTCATGGATGCCAAAAGTTAGTAATCAAAAGCAACTCTCTTCCCAATAAGCCATTTTAGATAACTGAGTAACTGTGAGTGTGACATGATATTCTTATGGAGATGATACTCTGGTTATAGCTCGAATGTGTGCAAAACTTCAGGGCCAGTCTAGAAAGTTTATAAGCTAGAACCCCCAAAGTGACTGTTGTGTGTCTGACACCCAGGCGAACAGAAACTAGAGCTACAAATGCAGGTATGCGATCATAAAAGCATTGGGAGAATTATCAAGTGATGTGTTATTTTCACAGTTAAAAAACTCAAAATAGAAATAACTTACATTTAGGGGTTAGGAAGTCACATGGATGAAGTACCACTGGGGGAGAGAAACCTTCAAACTTCTCTTGTCAAAGATTGCTAAATCTTTGAAATAAGCATTACTAATATTTTTGGCTAATTCTCTTTTGACCACCAGGCAAACGCATTTCGTTGGGGCTGTTCCTGGCTTTTACATTCTCACGATCCCCAGCAGGAAAAACACACATAATAAAAGGGAGGTGGAGGAATAACATTACCCAGGCGATTGCCTAGGAAAAGAGCTCTTATGCTTTAAGAGCCAAAGTATTTTATACACAGCTAATGGCTGAGTGACTACATGGTGTGTGGCTCCAGGTGTGAAGTGAAAACTGTGGAACCATTTTTTGAAAACAAAGGGAAAAAGTGTGTGTACCAATAAAAGCTTTTTTCTTTCTCCCATGGTCTGTCTCTCTTGAGTTGTGATGAGGTTTTATATTTGCTGGTTAATGTTGTTCTAAGTAAAGGAGAATTTAAATTGTTAATTTTTAGCATGAAGTCCACCGTGTCTTTTTATGTTGTATGGTGTCAATTTCAAATGCATGTATAAGAGCTTTTAACTTACATGCAGAACTTACGGTTTGTATTCTGTGGCTTCTACATGCATAGCATAGGTAGTTTGTTCTTCCCACAACAATAGAAACACTGGACAAAGCTAACTCAGCTGTTGTTACTTAATCTGATTTGCATACATTTTACCCATACTCTATTTTTGGCTCATTGATGAAGAAGGAAAGAAGGAAAGGAGAAGGCAACATGGGTTGTCCTGGCATTCGCTCTCCTCCGTTGTCATAATTTTCACATGCATGTTGGCTAGTACAGGGAAGTTGTAACATGTAAGACTTCATAGGTTCTTTGGTAGTATTTCTGAGAATGCCATTGCTCCCTTTCTGCATTTGAAGCAAAATTCTAATTACAATGGAAAATGTGGCCTCTCAGGGCTGTCAGCACCTTGCTTACTCAGTTGTAGACATAATCAGCTTGCTTTTTACTCAGCTTGGGTCTGACTGAATTCCCACACAGAATGGGTGTGCTGGAAGTCTGTGCATATGGAGCTCAGTGAATGGTGCATGTCAGACATTCAGATTGCACATATATCCTCTGCTGATGCACATACCCTATTGTCCAGTGGATTTCACTTACAGAACACATGTTCAAATATAAAATTACTGAGGCTTTCCAGACAGCCACAGCATAGCATTAAACCAAAAAGAGGACAGCTACAGAGGTAATGCTGGTTGCCCTGGGCAAAGCCAATATGAGCCTATAATTACAATTTTCAAATTTAGCTCTGCCTTTTTAGCATATGATGTCTTGGACTTATATGAACGCTTTGGGGTGATAGCTAAAGACTTTCAATCTCATAAGTTACTTGAAATGTATTAAAAAGATAGTCCTCTTTTTTTTGCTGTTCTATCCTAATTTTCACTGCTTAAAAATTGATTTTTTTCTTATATGAAATAGTAAGCATGGTGTCCATGAGTAGGTTTTCAGATTTTTCCTTTGTCAGTGTCTTTTTTTAAAATTTTGTTTAATGTTTATTTATTTTTGAGAGAGAGACAGAGACAGAGACAGAGTGCAAGTGAGAGAGACACAAAGACAAAGGGAGACACAGAATCTGAAGCAGGCTCCAGGTTCTACGCTGTCAGCCCAGAGCCTGACATGGGGCTTGAACTCACAAACTTTGAAATCATGACCTGAGCCAAGGTCAGTGCTTAACCAACTGAGCCACCCAGGTACCCCGAGTGTCTTTTTTTTTTTTTATTCATGTCATACATTTACTATTGGGAAGTACTCACAATCTTTTCTGGATCCCCAATCTAACAAGCCACGGGCAATTAATATTTACTGGAGAACAATATAATTTTACATGCAGTCACACCCTCCCTCTTCTGCATACGTTTATATGCACTTAGTTAATTTTTAGAATCAGTGTAGTCATTTATTTTCGTTATTTTCTTAGGGAACAAGTTTTATACCACATGTTTAAAAAGTGACCATAGGGTGCTTAGCCACTTGGCTCTTTCATTGATAGGTCCTTTGAGGCTAAATCTGCCCATTCACTTACTTTTCCCCCCACTCCCTTCTAGAAGGTTCTTGCATTTGAAATTTAGATCATTAACTTTAAGTAAGAAATGGCAGAATCTCAAAACTGGCATACATTACAAGAAAGCAGCCTGGGGGCTACACATACTCTTCCAAATTTTAATACTCCCAGGTGCTTTCTTTATTGAAAACACTGCAACTCTACCCTGTATTTGGTATGCTGCCCTGCTTACCAGGAGTGCACATCTAGTGTAAGCCTTATTCTTAATAAGGCTACCAGAATCAGAGCCAATCAAAAAAAGGAACAGCCTTCATAAATATTCACACCTGACCAGAGACTTAGCTGTATGTAACAAGTAATGAATAGTCATAGGGAATCTCATCATTGACTGAGATCCATCAATGCAAAAACAAAACCCCGTTTCCAAAAGCAAAATAAAGGAAGCATGTCTGTAAAAGGCTAAGAGTAGTGTTATGAGAACATTATCTCAGTTTAGAGATGTTTCTGTTATATTCCATGTTTTATTTATTTTCTCCCCCACTGAGATTAAATATAGATTTTTAAATATAAATATCTGTTTTAAAGACCTCTTTTTCCCAATATGGCATTTTCCCCCTTCTACTTGGATAACAGTGTGTTCAAATGCCACAGACGGCAAAAGATACATGCGTTTTCTCTGTGTAGCACATCTGTTTGCTTACAGGACTCATGGGAAGGTGGTAGGTGATTTTTAAAATGGTTTCTGGCTTGTAGTAGAACATTTCATCCTAAAAACTGGAAAACCACTTGGTTCGACTACCCTCAATTTGAGAGTAAAATATTTGGGCTTAAAAAATAAAGTGGGTAGAGGCATATGGGCTACAATGAGTCAGGAAGTATTCTGGACATTAAATCTGGGAGAGCAGGGGAAAATGTGTCTGTTCTTCCTTATTTCTCCCTTTACTGCTTGCTAAATAGAATTGTCAAAGCCTCCAACCTCCTGCATCTGTTGCAATGTTTTGTAGATTAGATATTTGGAAAGCACTGTTGTCTTTCAGAATCTGTCTTAAATGTGATCCTCTCTCTGTTCTGAAACCCAGGCAATTAAAAACGATTTTGTAGGTATGCACTATGAACAGGACACCCCTGGTTGTATGAATTACTTCCCCTCTTCACACACTCCGCTCATATGCATGATGAAACTGTAAGAGAGACTCAGAGGACCTCTAAGTAATTTTAATGTATACAGAGTCAATCCATAGGGAATCTCCTCATTTATCCATTTAACACTCTTATCATCTACTCATCTCTCTGTCTTTACTTTTTTTTAAAACTAAATTGCGGTTGACTTACAGCAAATTCATTTCACAGTCTGTCACTTCTTCCTCACCCTACCCGCCCCCCCCCCCCCACAACCTTCAATTCAAGATACTTGCCTACTAAATTAAATAGAAACTCTACTTCTCATTAGGACTCTACTGGAGTCAGGATGCTTTGGGGACAAAACAATAGACACCCAAACAAAAAGGGAAATGTGTTGTTTATGGAACTGAAAAAATACAGAAGTAGCATTGGTTTTAGACATAGCTAGATCCATACCCTCAGAACATCTCATCCACACTCACTTTGTCTTGGTCTCCTTGCCTCTACTTTTCTTTAGTTGGATTCAGTATCAAACACATTCTTTGCTATTAGTGATGCCTAGAAGCTCCAGGCTTACATCCTCCGAGCTTCACATCTTTCCACGTGAGACTGCTCTTAACCCCAACAGTTCCAACACAAGTTCCAGATTGAAGTCTTATTGTACTCAGTTGCCTACCTTGGATAACCTGCTTTTCCTTGAGCCATCTCTGAAACCAGAGGAGGTGATGCTGTGATTTATAGACTTGAGTCCTACCTTTGGAACGAGGCATGGAGTCAGCTCCCCAGAATAATGTGGACTATGATACGTGTAGGGGAAATAAAGTCCTATTGACAAATGAGTTGAGGGTTGATACTGGGCAGGAAGTTACAACATAGGTCTATCAGAAGCCACAGCCTGCATTTCTTGTCCGATCCTTTTCTATCCCTGTAAAAAAAAACCTTTTGTCAAGACCTCCTTGCCTTTATCAGCCACCACACAGAGGGATGGCACTGTAGATTCTGTGCCTAATTGGAGGTTATGAGTTTCAGCCATGGTTTCAGGAGCTATAGACCTTTTTCCGAGAGAATGCCCTCAGCCACATTGATAGTCAGCAATTTTTTCTCCTAGTTCTGAGTTCAAAATCTAGTCTTGAAATAAAGTCTCATACCAACAACAGTTGCCTTTGGAGATATTGGAGCTCTGTTAGGGAAAAAGCTTTAAATTTTCCCCCACAGTTTTAGTGGCTGCAGCCTCTCTGAGATGTTTACTTATGCATACAACATAGGTTTAATCATATGTTGAACATTGAAGAGTGCAGATGATAAGATAATTGTTCCTATACCGGGAGCCTCCCATTTGAATTAAGACCCTCAGACCTACACTGCAGTATAGTGGTCAAGTAGACTTCTCAATACAGCTAGCCGGTTGTCTACCCCTCCTAACCTAGCCAAAGGCTATTTCTTAAAGGTATGATTCTGCTAAGCAGTGAATCCCCCAATTGAACACAAGATGCAAAGATAATTTCTTGTGTAGAAGGATCCTTGAAGACCAGCCTGTGGCTGTTTGCATTAGTCATTGCCTCAGGGGAGACCTGGGCAAGCAGTTTAGGCACAATGTGATATCTTACAGAACCTTGCTCCTCAGCATTAGCATCACGTGGGAGCTTATTAGAAATTCAAAATCTTAGGTTCTATCTCAGAGAGTCTTTTTAGTACCTGAGCTTTATAGTTTTGCAGCAGTACATTGTAATAGTTAAGAGCCAGGCTCTCGAGCAAGACCACCAATCCTTAATCTTTCAGTGCCTTGATTTCCTTGGCTTTATAATGGGAATAGTCATGGTACCCACTCATATCATTGCTGTGAGGGTTACACGAATGAATGCACATAAGTAATTAGTAATAAGAAATTAGAATGCACATAGTGATTTCTCAACATGAGTTTTTAGAATATAATAATAATTACTACTATCATCCTGTGCTTGAAATCAGAGATAAGAATAACCCATGGTCAGCTCTCTACCCAAAGCATATGCAAAAATGGAGAACTACCTTCATACCCTGAAATAAGTTTTTTATATTCTCTTTTGCCCTGGCACGTTTGAATCATCTTTCATGAGTTTGTTTTATTCATCCAGCAGAACTTGTTTTGTTCATTCGGCAGTGATTTGGTGTTTTGTCCCACTTTTCATGATATACCTGACCAAAGGGCTTGTGCCTTCATCACATTTGTCCATCTTGGTACATCAGGTTACTTTTATTGTCTTCCTATGCTCTCACATTAGGCACACAGCAGTCCAAGTCTTCTTAGGCAACAATGGGTGCCTTCTTTCTGATGCATATGTTATTTTTATTCTTATTATTGGCCATCAGCATTAATCAGCTCTGCACACACCAGTACAAGCATTGCAGCAGACGTTAGGGTGAGGGCTTCTGCAAATCATCTTAGATGATTTCACAGTCAAAACTCCAACCTGAATGAGATCCATTCCCACACTCTCCTTACCCTGCCTACCGTATTCCCCGCCTGCTCTCTGACCAGCCACTGACCCAGCAAGGATCAACTGGGCCATTTAATTCAGATCTCACAGTCATGAAACACCTCAAGCTGACCTTTTAATATGATTGCAAAGTAAGTTTATAAAGTTTTACATGTACTCATTCCTTTTGAGGGTTTATTTAATTGGCACTAGTTTGGTAAAAATTAAACATTACAAACATACCACAAACTTTTATAACCTACTTTTGGAATTAAAAAATTTTTTAATATCCTGGAAGCCTCAAAAAAGGGAAGCAGCCTCTGGCCCTCTGTTCCAAACACCTTTAAAATTATCTCTCCTTTTTGAAACATTCCAGATGCCACCTTCCTCTAAACCTCATAGCAAGTTCTGAACTTCTCACCAGCTCTTCATTATTTTCTGCCTTGAATTAGAGTCATTGTGTGCAAGCCTTAGATAATAACCTTTTGAGTTCAAGGACTTCTTATACGTTGCCTATGGGATATTTATATTTTTTATGGTGTACTTGTTTAAGCCTTAATAGTGTCACAGTCACTTGGACAGAACCTATGTTTTGTTCATTTATGTATCTAGTAAGAGCCTAGCAAAGGATTCTGTGCACAAAGTAGGTATACAATTCATTTTTGTTGAAATGGCATGAATCTTTTAGTCTGAATTTGTATTAGAAATGTCTGTGTCTTGTGTGTGTTTTCAGGGTCTAAATGGTGGTTGGTAATGAAATCCACACTCTGCCTTTGCTCCTGTGAATTAATAAAGGGTTTCCCTTTAAGAGATAGTCCTCACCAACACCTTCTTACTTACATTTGATATGTCTTTCATTCTATCATACATATTTTTTATCATATTGCATTTATTAGTTTATGTGCCTGCCATACTTTCTTTTCCTGTGAACCCTTCAAAAGACAAGAACTATTTTTTTTCATTATTATATCCCTAGTGCCTAGATCATTTTTTGCTCTATAATTATTTTTCATATTTACTAAGTGGAAAGAACAATGGATTGAATGCAAGACAAATGTTCTAAAGTAAGGATGGATTCTGGTATCATTGTGAACCATCACCATGATAATGCTTGATAACAAATTGCTCCAAGACATGATGGCTTAAAATAACAATCATTTATTCAGGCTCATGTGTCTGTTGTGTGACTAATCTAGCAGTGTTTAGCTGAATAGTTGTGCTTCCAAGGGTGGGTCTGGCTGGGCGTGGCTCCTTACCACATATTGGGGTCAGTCTGTACCAAGTGTTTTGACTCTTGGGTATGTGAGCTACCCGAAGAAACTTCATGTACTATGGCAGAAGTGTAAGGGAGGAAGCCCTACCACATAAACATATTTCAAGCCTTTGTATGCATTAGGTTGGTGGAAAGAAAGAAAGAAAGCAAGCCAGCCAGCCAGCCAGCCTAATGGCTGAACCTAAAGTCATAGGGTGGGAAGTACACCTTGAGTCTGTAAGAATTAAAAACTCTTGGGGTAAAGGACAAAGATGCAGGCAGGGGTTGAAAATGGTGGCCCCTATTTCCTTCCACCATTTCAGGTTTTTGTTTTTTTTTTTAATTTTTTTTTTCAACGTTTATTTATTTTTGGGACAGAGAGAGACAGAGCATGAACGGGGGAGGGGCAGAGAGAGAGGGAGACACAGAATCCGAAACAGGCTCCAAGCTCCGAGCGGTCAGCCCAGAGCCCGACGCGGGGCTCGGACTCACGGACCGCGAGATCGTGACCTGGCTGAAGCTGGACGCTTAACCGACTGCGCCACCCAGGCGCCCCGGCAGGTTTTAAAGAAGATTTGTTAAAGAAATAGTGATCCTAGAATTGGACAGTTTAATTTAGCTATTGCTGTTCGAGGATTTATTTGTGTTCAGTACCCAAGATATCTAAGGATGATTGTATTTTAAATCATATTTGAAGATCTCTTGAGTTGGTGCTTATAGAGTTGTCTTCTTACAGCCTTTAAAATATAAACTGTATACATTTATGGATATCCAAATGTTGCTGTGCTATGCTTACTAAATTTAAGGTTAGTCTCTTTCATGACTAGATTGTCTTTATGACCCTGGTTTTGCAAATCTCCCTAGTGAAGTTGCCTCCTTAAAAACTACTAACAATCATGATTGTTTACAGAGGCAATGCTATTTAATAACCTTTTTCCTCATAATCAAGTCAAACTCCATGAACAGTTAAGGATATATATATTTTTCTTTTTTTTGTAAGTGAGCATGACTTTAATACAAGTTTATGCAGCAGTTCCAAGGTTTAATATTTTGCACCCTCTGCTGGGGGAAAAACACAGAGAATTACAGCAGATATAGAGAAGTAAGTGGTTCGGGATATGAAGTGAAAACCTTAGGTTAGAAGAGTACTTGGCTCATAAAAGTCTTTCATTTCACAATTATTTTGAGAATATGTTTTTGTAACTCTGCTGTATAAACAATATATTACAAAATTTGAATTCATGAACATTAGCCTGAGAATATCCAAGCTTATAATTTTGGGGATGTTGAGATATGAAAAATCCTTCCACACCTTCCCTGTGGATGAATTTTGGAATATATTTAGATTAAATCTTGTTGGTAAGAACCCAAAATATCAAGAAAAGGAAATATTAAGTATCTGAAGAAATGAGATTTAAATAGTACGTTCCATTAAGAAACGAACAAGCTGGTAATTTTCTGTTCTGTATTCCACAAAAGAGGTTGTCAGCTTATGCAGTACTTGAATTATAAGGAAGCAAATATTTTATTGTTTAAAAAGTAAATTTAAATGGTGTAACCTCTTCCTGTGAATTACTAAGAATGCTAATGGCAGTGTCCACTGGCATGCACTTTCATTTAAAGGCCTCCCCATAATGGCAAAGACAGCCTAAAATGACTTCAGGGTAGATTCAAACATAATATAAATCTGAATTTCATAATGCTTTTCATAAGATGGAAGAAAGTAGCTATCTCAGAAACATTCTCTAGCTCTTACTCCTAACAGGTGAAAAGTTTCATTAGTGTGGAATGATCACACAGAATGACAAATACATTAAATGGAGGAATATTAGAATCAAACAGGTCTTATTTCTAAAGCCTTATACCTGTACATGTAGAAACATCTGTGTGACTGTCCTAGTTAATGCTGAGTGCCATAATATATTGTTGAAAGTGGTCAGACATCCATTTCCCACACTTTTATAATCCACTGTTGAAAAAAAATATTTCAGCAGACATGGCTGTCTCAGTAGCCTCTGGAGCAACACAAACCTGATATTTTCTAATCCAAGGTTATTTTTCTGGTCATCAATTCTATTTCCAAACATCTGACAGACCCTGGTGTTCTTAATTAAAATGGTGGCACATCTATCGATCATTATCTTTATGACTTCAATTTTCTCCTCAACTTGTAACAAGTTCAGAAGCAGGCTTTCACAGACCTTGTCTGTTGCTCTCTGAATTACATCTAGTAGAACTTGGCTAAGCCAGGCTGACATCATTTGATAAGTAAAACACGTATCCTTAGATGTTAAATCAAAAATAGAATGGTTTACCTCCAAGGAAGGGACCTTGAGGGCAAAATGGTAAATTGTGATTTTGCAATCTGTTTCTCTCTCCAAATCTCTCCCTCCCTCTCTCTCTCTTTACATAAAGCCACACACTTAACAAATGTAAAATATGAATATGAATAAAATTATATTTCAGTATCTTTGTTGATAGACTTTGGCATAGGGAGCACAAATACGCGACTTTTGTAAATTCAGCCCTTCTGAATAGTGCCATGGATGGGAATACAGCAAAAAGAGCCACAAATTTTGTTTAGGTGTATTTTCTGCTGGTTGATGCTATGAGAAGACTTCATATAATCTGGCCTTTCTTTCCAGCCTTCTCTTCCGTGATTCACAACATATGCTGTCTTGGTAGAGCCTGTGCCTCTAAGGGCTCTTCACAATACCATTCTTGTCCATTTCTTCATGGGTTATAACCTGTCTAGAATAGCCTTTCTTCTCATTTCTACCCCTTTACATCAGATTATGCTCAGCTTGAATACAATAATTAGCTATAGAACTTATTTTTTAAAAAATTTTAATGTTTATTTATTTTTGAGAGAGAGAGAGAGAGACAGAGCACGAGTCAGGGAGGGGCAGAGACAGAGAAAGAAACATGGAATCTGAAACAGGCTACAGTCTCTGAGCCATTAGCACAGAGTCCAATGTGGGGCTCGAACTCAGGAATGGTGAGATCCTGGTCTGAACCAAAGTGGATGCTCAACCGACTGAGCCATCCAGGCACCCCAAGAACTTATTTTTTTAAATGTCAGGATTTTTTTTTCTGAGGCTAGCACTAATCTAATTAATTATTTAATTAATTTCAGTTAATTAGTTAATTAATTGTGTCACATATTTGCCCTTTCAACACAATTTTGGATGGAGTTGATTAACCTTCATACTCCCCGACCCAGATCCCTGATGCAGTTTTCTCCCTAGCAAGAAAAACCCTAACTATTCCATCCAAAAATACCCTTTATGTTGACTCTCTCAACCCATTTTCTTGCAGTGTAGATAAAGATCTTAGAGTTTGTTTTGTCATTTTTTTTTAATTTTGAGAAAGAGAGCATGTGCAAGTGGAAGAGAGGCAGAGAGAGTGGGAAAGAGAGAGTCCAAGAGAATCAGCACAGAGCCAGACATGGAGCTCAAACCCACAAACCGTGAGATAGCAACCTGAGCTGAAACCAAGAGTCGGTTGCTTAACCAACTGAGCCACCCAGGTGCCCCTGTTTCATCTTTATACTTGCAATTGGCTATGTTTTCCCATGAAAGTTTCCACTCTTGTATTTATTAGTCAAGATTCTTTCAGTTACAGGTAACAGAATATGCAAACTAGCTCAAGGTAAGAAAAGGAATTTATTTAGGACATAGAAGGAAAGTAGAAGGGAAAGACACAAAGGAAGTCTCAGAATGAAAGGAAGAGATGTAGTCTTAAGAACTGAAAATGAAGACTCCGTGTTTCTGAGATTCTGTATGAACCTGTCTTCCATCTCGGCATCTGTCTCTATGGGCCTCTTCCTGCAGCTCAGCACATCTCTTGCCCTCCAGTGAGGATTATAGCTGCTAGAAGCACATGTTTAGAAAACAGCAAAGAGGATGACTCAGTTGGTTGACCATCCAGCTCTTGATTTCAGCTCAGGTCATAATCTCATGGTTCACGAGATTGGGCCCTGCATAGGGCTCTGCACTGACAGCTCAGAGCCTGCTTCGGATTCTCTCTCCCTCTCTCTCTGCCCCTCCTCCACTTGCGTGCTCCCTCTCTCTCTCTCAAACTAAATAAATAAACATTAAGGGAAAAAAAGAAACCAGCAAAGTGTCAGTCTCTCATTATATGGTCACCTGGGGAAGGCATCTGATTGGCTCCACCCTGACTCACATATTCACCTGTTGGATCAATTTCCTGGGGTCGAAAAACTATTAGATTGAACCCTGTGTAATTCTTGTTTCTGGGCTTTTAAAATGGTCAAATATAGGCGAGTTCTTCTTCTTCTTCTTCTTCTTCTTCTTCTTCTTCTTCTTCTTCTTCTTCTTCTTTTTTTTTTTTTTATGGTTCAACCCAATGAGGATCAGGCTTGGGTCACACATTACCATTGGGGCCAGGTGCTGTTTTGCTGCGAGCTGAAGAATAAGAGAACTGTCAGCCACCCAACAAATTAGATATTACGTAGTTTCAGTAAAAAATATTTTAGGTATTTCACTAACTTAAAACCAATAATATAATCTTTATTATATGAAGACTGAAACCATGAAAATATACGTGGTACGATACAAACCTGGCTTTTACTGCTCTGAAGTTGTTTTGTAGGGCAGAAGTTCTGTTTCCAAGCATCTGAAAGGCTATGGTGGTCCTAGTTGGAATGGTGGAAGTCATTCTAGATATATATTTTTTCTTTTTTCTGAATCCTTTTTCTAAAATGGATTTTAATCTTCATTATAATGTTTCATAGGCTAAATTTCTTATCATATATACTATTTCTCATCCAATCTTCAAGTAATTGAGAACAGTATTCTGAAATCTTTCCTGTCTTCTTCTTCAAAACCATTATTCTGTCTTTAAAAATGAGCCTTATGTATTTAGGGTCATATAATAGGAGATATATAGGTATAAGACTGATCTTATTCCTCTGGATTTTGTAAGTTTGAAGAGTACAGGTCAGTAGCATCTTTATTCCATTTGAGCACATCGATTTATGGTTGAACCTTGTAAAATGCCAATATCCAACCATTTTTGACTGACTGAACTGACAGTGTAATACGATTCAAACTCTTAGTCCGATGAGAGAAATTTATACCAAATTCTGCAAATTGACTTCATGCAGTATGCAACTCACTGTCATTCTTTTTTTTTTTTTTTAATTTCCTAATGTTTGTTCATTTTTGAGAGAGAGAGAGAGAGACAGAGTGCAGAGCAGGGGAGAGGCAGAGAGAGAGAGAGAAAGAATCCAAAGCAGGCTCCAGACTGTGACCTGTTAGCACGGAGACCTACACAAGGGTTGAATTCATGGACCCTGAGATCATGACATGAGCTAAAGTCAGATGCTTAACTGACTAAGCCACCCAGCCGCCCCCTCAGTGTCATTCTTTTTTTTTTAGGTTATTTTTAACTTGTTTTTAATATTTAGTTTTGAGAGAGAAAGAGAGAGAGAGCAAATGGTGGGAAGGACAGAAAGGGAGACACAGAATCCAAAGCAGGCTCCAGGCTCTGAGCTGTCAGCAGAGAGCCCAATGTGGGGCTTGAACTCACAAATTGTGAGATCATGACCTGAGCTGAAGTCAGACGCTTAACCACTGAGCCACCCAGACGCCCCCACAATGTCATTCTTGATGTACGTCTAAAGTGGTATAGGAGAACCCCCTGGACATATACTGTAACTTTCTTGTTTATCCCGCTGTTAAGAGCAGTGGCTTCTTGCAGTGGTACCATGTACCCAAGTACAGCTATAAGTGGACAAAGGGTAACTTTACATTGCAGTCCAGATATGTGTGTGGGGTCACAGTGGGACTTCCAGATCTCCCTAAAGGAACTGAGGCCATACCAATTTTGTTCATTGTTTTGAACTCAACACTGAATACTGAACCCAGAACAAAATACACAGCTCATATAGTAATATCAAGTGAATGAGAATAAATAATGTTAATGTTTGAACTCACTTTGAAGTAATTATTTTGATGGGGAAACATACTGTAAGTATATGGAAAATTAGCTAGTTGTGTGCCATTTCACTGATGGCTTTGGTGAACAAATTGTGAGACAACATATCGTAACTGACATGTTAAAAGTAAAAAAAAAAAAAAAAAAAAAAAAAAAGCAATACAAGCCCTGGTGATACCCACTTCATGTTAAAAGATGGAAGTGATAATTAAAGGGGTTAACTAACTTGCCTAAGATCACAACTAGCTAGTTAGAAAGAGATGTATAAAACCCAGGACTCACTAATCCCATTCTGATAGTTTTACCATATTTTAATTAAAAGAGAAAAATCAAATCTATATTGGATCTCATTCATTGTCAAATTTAGCAACTCTTTAAATGGATTTAGTGGAATTAAATGCAATATACTAAGTCAGTATGTACCCCAGAACAACATTTTCCTTTGAAAAGGCTGTGTAACATTTCTTAACATTCATCTTATTTTTTTTTAAGTTTATTTAGTTTTGAGAGAGAGATAGAGAGCAAGCAGGGGAGAGGCAGAGAGAGAGGGAGTCAGAATCCCAAGCGGGCTCTATGCTATCAGCGCAGATCTCCCATGAACTGTGAGATCATGACCCGAGCCAAAATCAAGAGTCGGATGCTTAACCCACTGAGCCACCCAGACGCCACTTTTAATATTCATTTTAGTCTATGACCATACTATCATGAACACGCCCAATCTCGTCTGATCTCAGAGGCTAAACAGGGTAGGGCCTGGTTAGTACCTGGATGGGAGAACATTCATTTTACAAAGAACCTCAGACATTTCATTGCTTCTCTACACCAAACAACATTGAAGAAGGCAGAGTGTGTTTTTTACCTTGACTATTTTCTGTAAGTTTAATTAATGTAATTTTTGTTACTAATGTGCACAGAGATTAAAACCTATGTTAAGTCTTTCATTTATTCAGTACTTGTTGAGAATGTACTGTGTGACCAGAGAACACTGGTGCTGTAGATACAAAGGTGAGCAAGACGCCATAATTGTTCCAAATTTGAAACATACACACCAGTGAAGGCAACAAACATAGACACACACACACAATCAATCAATCAATCAAAGACCAATAAGCTCACTGATTGCATGTTCTGAAAAGCCCTCTTAAGAAAATTAAGAGGTTGCTAAGGTAGAGAATAATAAGGGGTATGGAAAAAACATGGGGGAACCAGTATAAATAGATCAGGAATTATTCTCTGGTAGGTTACATGTAATGATGAGAAAGAGACTTTCAGAGTTTGAAGATATGAGCATCTGCGTAACGGGGAGAAAATGACAACACGCGCAAAGGCCCTGAGTTAGGAAAGAAGTTGAAAAACAAAACGAGAAATAGTGCAAGGTCCGCAGAGGACTGGAGTTCAGCGAGCAGGGCAGGTCGGGAAGATCAACTGACTTTTTGAGGCTAGGGCTTGGGCTTGTTTCCAACGGGAAGATTTTCTTTCCCTTCCTTGGTTCTCCTTTATTATCTGACCTGTGTTTGAAAAGACAGAGGTGGTCCTCCTTGGGTCTCATGCTCTCCTGCATGTCTTACTGGCTATGCTAAGGCTACTAGCTTTTACAGCCAGTCTCCAGCATTTCTCAGGGTTATTTATTCAGCCAGCAACCTTGAGAGATGAGGTTACATCTTGACTGGACACTGAGCAGGCTTGCTTACCATTCGCTATAAAAATGATGGATTTCCCCAACCTAAGTGTTCTCGGTTATGACACAAACCCACTGTGTGTGTAGCACCCAACACATCACCCCACATAGGACTTGGTCGCAAAGGTAACTGGCACAAATATGTTGATGCTCTTGCTGCTTGCTGTGCTTTGAGTAATAAGGTCATTTGTCCCTGACTCAGGAGTCTTGTGTGTTAGCCAGCATCCATGAACAGTAAAGTGTCACATGAGCTTATAAGCAGCGTGAAAATTAAGTCCCTGACCTGAAAATATGTTTGTTAACTCCTCAACAATTTCGGGGAAATAATAGAAAGATAGGACTTGACTTTTGAAGAGTGTAAGCTAGAGATTTGACTGAATATAGTCACATTAATTTTTAGTGTGATTTTTAATGAGGAAGAACATATGAGAATATTATTAGTGTTTGGTTACCATCTGTGAAGAAGTGCAAAATATTATTTGATTGCTTCCATAGAGGGATGATAATGTATTATTTTTAGGAAAAAGAATTTCTATGCTATGGGTGTAGATTTTCATCTTGACTTTATGATGTCAAAACACAAATAAACAGTTGAGTTTTGCTACATGCTCCCTGAGGACTCTTCCTCAATTTTGCTTATGTATCTCTACATAAATGCATTTTTTCTAAGATATTTTGATCTCTATAGTTTTTACTTTTTACATAATAATGTATCAAAATATAGAGATATCTAAGAAGTCTATTTCATTCACGTGATAGATTGGAGATTATGATATTGTGTGTCTTTTAAAGTTGTCATGTTTAATGACTTGTGTTGAACTCTCAAAAATTCTGAGACTCAAACTGCACAGGAATGAGTATATTTATTCAGGTCATTGCCACAGGAAATGCTCTCCAAAAGAGTGCCTCCTCAAACCCAGGGAATAAGAAAGCTTTTTCAGGAGGACACGAAAGCTGTAGCACACTAGCTGCACATTTGGTGGGCTTTGGTAGGACAAGTGCTTCTATCATACCCAAAGGAGAGGAATTTTGCAATTTGGCCCACATCAGCCCTTTACATCCTGCTCTCACAGTGGTTGACTTGAAAGAATTTAGAAAGAAGCAGTTTGGCTGTGAACATGAAATCATGGTAGTTGAGCTCAATTTTTCCAAAACGCTCACTTCTGTTTAAGATTCTTTTGAAGGTTGACTAAAGGACCAGCATCGTGTTTCTTAAATGTATCCCTAATATTACAGGTGTTGTAGCCAGATTGCCAATAAGTTATTTTAAAAATAAACTAAACTTCTACATGACTGTACTTATTAAATATTTTACAAGAGATATTTTGAACCTCCCTTTGTGAAATCTTACATGAATGAGCATTTCCCTGATTAACTGTGAAACGGTGATTTATTCTACCTCGAACTTAAAGTCTAAATATAATCATTTCATTACTGGTAACAAATCACCTTAAGAGCATTTATAGCTAGAATATTTCCTCACAATCTGGCATTAAATGTTGAATCCAACTTTCAGTTCTATCTTCCTTTATCATGTTGCAGTGACCCTGAAGGTTAATTTCCTTCCCATCTGCCTTTATTTCTTTTTCTGTCGATCTTATGCTTTTTTTTCTTTTTCTTCCACAAGAATATATTTTTTTCTATTCAAGACCCTTTTCTTTATTCCACTTGTAGAATTGGGCAGCAGATTTTTGGTAAGATGCCATGCTAAAGGATCATTGTTTCATTAACATAATGTAAAATCTCTCTCTTCTGATTAATCACCTGATTTTCTAATTTGAACATTTGTTTTGAAGCAATTTTTTTTTCTCCTATCAGCAGATAGCACTTTGAAAGTTGTAAGAAATCAAATGTTTAAGGACCTATATGAATTAGTTATTTTAATGACATTCACACAACTAGGCTTTTTTTTTTCGGTAATGAATCTATATTATTACTTTTTCCTCCATTTAGAATTTGTCAGTACTAACTAGCAAATGACATAATAATATCTGCACTGAAATGCATTCAAGAAGACAGGGAATTTAATAACAGCTTTTTAAAATTTCATTTGGAGTTATGATCAATTTGAAGAAAAACTTGGGTAGTCTGATGGGACACGTGTTGCGTTTATATGACAGTCCGATCATCCTCTTCAAATTGTAGCCAGTGTGTGCAGTGGTGAAGAACATAGGTTTGTGGGCAGGCACCTGTTGACTGTAACCTTAACTCTTTAGTCCCTGATCTTTGAGCATGGACAAATATCTAAGCCTCACCTTCTCACCTTCAAAATGAGGACTATAATACCCAGATCACAGGTTGTTGTAATGATATATAATACTTGCTTAATGAATTTTCTTGCTATCTTGTTCCTATTACTGTAATTGATAGAGAGCCAACTAATATACTGATCATTGGCCAAACTCAGATGCCTCTGTGGAAATGGCAGGACAGTTTTGCCTATATATTCTACACACAATGAATTAATTACCAAACTTAAACCATAATAATTAGTCTTGAAAGATATGTTATCTTCGCCTCAGTTTACATTGTAACAGCATATGGATTATGGATCTTTGATATTTTTAATGCATTCATCTTACTGCATCACATACCTTCAACCTTTTTAAAAGAAAACTTGTATTGTATAGATCTGTTGTTTTCGTACTTTGCGTCATACCTGACATTAATACCTGACAAAATATGTACTTTTTTGGTATTTTGTTTTCACACGTATGAAGGAAAGAATTTATATTCTTCCTTTTTTTTTTTTTTTTACTATTGATGTTTCTTCTGTCTACTTTCACATATTGCACTGTAATGAAATGGTTTCTTTATGTTTTAAAGTCAGAATACATAAGGAGGATGACAACACAGAGTCATGGAAAAAGACTATAAATTGCATTTGGGGTCTTGGAGTCACAATGTAGCTTCTCTGTTCATTGGTCATGAACATGGCCATGGGATTAGTTATTTCAATTGAGGAATGTCAGTTTCCTCATTTATAACCTGAGCCGAGTAATATTCCCATAGGTTTATAGTGAAGATTGATGGGAGAAAAAATAATATTGTAAGTAGAGGAACGTATATATAAATGTCACTTGTTGCTATGAAAGTGACTTAAATCCCAGTAACTTAAAGAAAATTGCTGGTAAACATGTGACATACTCTTGGGGGAGTTGTTTGCTTTTATTTTTTTTATTAAAATTTTTTTAACATTTATTTATTTTTGAGACAGAGAGAGACAGAGCATGAACAGGGGAGGGTCAGAGAGAGAGGGAGACACAGAATCTGAAACAGGCTCCAGGCTCTGAGCTGTGAGCACAGAGCCTGATGCACGGCTTGAACTCATGGACCGTGAGATCATGACCTGAGCCGAAGTCGGATGCTCAACCAACCAAGCCACCCAGGCACCCCTGTTTGCTTTTAAAGTCAAATTTGTGTCTTTATTATTAACTATGTTTCTTAAACTTTAGATGCCAGTGTCAGCTTATGTTAATACTAAAATTTTTAAAGTGCGAAATTGGTATCTCACACACATTAGGATGATTACTCTAAAATAACCCCCAAAATAACAGGTATTGGTAAGGTATGAAGACATTAGAACCATTGTATGCTCTCAGTGGAAATATAAAATGGTATACCTTCTATGGAAAGCAGCTCAAAAAATTGGTGGTTCCTCAATAAATTGAAAATAGAATTACCATGTAATCTAGCAGGTTCACTTCTAGGTATATACTCAGAGTAATTGAAAGCCAGGTCTCCAAGAGGTATCTGTACGTCAGTGTTAATAGCACATTATTCACAATAGCTAAGAGATGGAAGCAGGCCGAGTGTCCACTGACGAATGAATGAATGAATGTATATACATATAATGCACTGTTGTTCAGCCTCAAAAAGGAAAGAAATTTTAACACATGCTACCAGCATAGATGAATCTTGAGGCTGTTATGCCAAGTGAAACAAACCAGTCACAAAAAGATAAATACTGTTTGATTTCACTCATATGAGATACCTGAACTGGTCAGATTTATAGAGACAAAAAGTAGAATAGAGGTTGCTAATGGCTTGGAAGAGGGGGGATAGAGAGTTGTTCTTTATATAGATGTTCCGTTTGATGAAAAGACTCCCAGAGATTGGTTTGAGTGTAAATGTACATAACACTACTGAATTGTATAACCTTACAAAGGGTTAAGGCGGTAAATTTTATGTTATGTGTATTTTGTGTGTACTTTCCCATAGTTTTCTTTTAAAAAAGCCAAAATGGTGTTTGTTTGATCATCTGAAAGCTCTATAAAGTCAGATAGCATAGCATGGTATTTAAAACTGCTGATGATGGGTATCAGACAAACCTGGCTTCATTACTTACCTGGGGAGTTACTACCTCTGGAGTAGGTAACTCTAAACTTGAGTAACTGCGTCTTTAAACTGGGCCAGATTCATGCATCTGCTTCAGTCGTGCTGTTTTGAGATTTTAAAAAGATATTGTTCTAAAGCACAGCAAGGTATCCGTACTTGTTTGCTAAGGCTGTCATAACAAAATACCATAAACTGGGTTGCTTAAAACACAGAAATTTATTTTTCCCAGAGTTCTAGAGGTTAGAAACCCAAGATCAAGGTGTTGGAAGATTTGGTTTCATTTGACACTTTCTCATTGGCTTGTAGGCGGCTGCCTTCTCTCTGGGTCCTCGCTTGGTCTTTCCTCCGTATACATGGGTACGTGTCTAAACTTTCTCTTCTTCTAAAGGCAGCAATCATATTGAATTAGTGCCCACATTAAATATATCATTTTAACTTAATTAACTCTTCAAAGACTTTATCTCCAAATGTAGTTTCATTCTGAGGTACAGGGAGTTAGGGCTTCAACAAAGGAGTTTTGGGGACTGTAGCTCAGCCCAAATAGTATCTCATACTTCTAAAGTGTAGAATAAAATTAAACTGGTATGGATTAGTTATTCTTAAAAATAGGTGCTTTTCGTGTGCCTATAAAATGTGATATTTCTCTCATAATTTATATGATTTAAGATGAAATGTGATGTAGATAAGGTAATCACATCAGTTGATGTGACTCATCCATCAGTTGAATATGAGAGCCCACCTTAATAAAATAGGGAATTAAAATCATGGTTCATGTTTTCTAGAAACTAAAAATGAATGTTATTACTTTAATAATGATATTTACTCTTTGTTGTATACTGTTATTTTATACATTGCCCTATTTAATTCTCATAAGGACCGTGCTAGGAAGATGTAGGCCTATGTTTTATATATTTCAAGATTATATATTTATTTCTGTTGCTGCTGGTACTGGAAATGAATTGTGATGGTTTTAAAAATGTACCCACTGTTATCATTCTAAAATAGATATAAGCGAGGCAGTCTTGGCAATAATCCAAGGGCAAAAACATGCATAAAATACTGGAAATCTAGATTCAGAGGACAAAAGAGCATGCGTCTCTAACACCCCCCTTGTGTTCCAATTCTCTTTAAATTAGAAAATATATGTATTTATACATGTGTGTGTATGTGTGTGTATAGATACACACACATATATAAATATATAAGTTTTATATGTTACTGAAACATGAGGACAGATACAAATTGACAGAGACACAAAGGAAAAAAAGGGCAAAATTTATAAGAGAGGTGAGTTTTTTCTAAAGCCTGAATAAGGAGTGCTTCAGGTTTAAAGTCAATGGAGTAGGAAGGAAAATTGGGGGTTTATTTGAGAGGCTAACTGAGCAAATACCTTTATGGTGTTTGGGTTAGGGTCCCTGGGCCTTCCTCAGTCTCTGCTGGTTGTTCAAGGCTGGAAATGGGCTTATGGATCCGACAGCTCATAGTTCCCAGGAGGAACGGGAATTCTCTCTGCAGCACACAAGCTACTGGTACATCCCATCAAGAAACCTGTTCTCTTCTCCTAAAATTGTTGAGGGCAGGCTTTTGTAATCATAATCAGCCGCTCAGATTGCAGTGTAGAATAGAACACAATTTTTACGTATTTTACACACCACCCAAAAAAAGCCGTGGAATAGAGGATGATAGGAATGGTGGGGGGATGTTGAGCGCCCAACTCCTGATTTCAGCTTAGGTCATGATCCGAAGCTCATGGGATCAAGCCTCTGGCACTGGGCTCTGTGCTGGATGTGGAGTCTGCTTTGAATTCTCTCTCCCTCTCCCTCTGTCCCTCCCCACTCTTGTGTGTCCAAGCTCATTCTCTCTCTAAAAATAAATAAATCAATAAATCAATAAATCAATAAATAAAAATCCTGTAAATAGTATTACTAATAATAAAAGTGAAAATGTTTGCTGGATATAGAATGGATACAAATACAGAGGAATTTAAAGAATCAGAAAAGGAAGCTCAGGAATTTTCTGAAAATGTACTACAAAAGACAAGAGAGATGGACAGCAAGCACGGGAAGGTAATCGATATATGAGGACACATCTAGAAGTTTCAGTGAGATGAAGGAAGGACAGTGGAAAATAATGATGGAGAAATTCCTCAATGGGCAGCCAGCAGGATGGATGAAATAAAAAATACCCATTTTTTAACGACCATGGCAAAAGTCCAGAATTTAAGGATTAAACACAAAAACAGTAGAAAGAGAAGCAATGAGGAATAAAAACAGAACAAAACAAAACAAATTACCTAAAAGGAAATGAAAATCTAAATGTTGTCAGGGTTATTTTCAATAATAATTAATGTAAGAGAACAATAAGAAGAAATTACTTGAAAATCCAGAATTCCCTCTGCCAAACTGAGATTCAAATGTATGGTTTAAAAAACATTAAAAAAAAATTTTTTTAATGTGTAGAAACAGAACACGAGGTGGGGTAGGGGAAGTCCAGAGAGAGAGGGAAAGATAGAATCTGAAGCAGGCTTTAGTCTCTGAGCTGTCAGCAAGGAGTCCAATACGGGGCTTGAATTCATGAACTGTGAGATCATGACCCAAGCCGAAGTTGGACACTTAAGCGACTGAGCCCTCCAGGTGCCCCCCTAAATTTTTTGTCATAGAAAGACCCTGAATTTTATCGCATGTGAAAAAGTTACTCAAGGACCTGTACCAGAAAAAAAAAAAAAAGAATCTAGAAGCTTGGTCACTAGAGATTTTGGTAGGTAAAGAATACAATAAAGAGTAAAAATTCCTTATGGTTGAATCTAAATTGTACTGCTACATAGGAAAAAAATGTATGTACATGTGAAAATGAATATCAGGTCTGAGCTAGAAAAGGTAGACAGTCATAAATAAAAATCAGGTGGGAAAAGGGAACATAAATTGATATAAAAGAGATTTAAAAATAAATAAATGCTATATTACCAAAATGCCTGAGTGTGTAAACAATATTTTTTGAAAAAAGACCAGGGATATGAAATTGTGAAATTTGGTGAAAAAAAGACTAGGGTTTACCTTGCTTCCTTAAAGATTTGCATGTTGGGGTGCCTGGGTGGCTCAGTCGGTTAAGCTGCTTACTTAGGCTCGGGTCATGATCTTGCACTCTGTAAGTTCGAGCCCCACGTTGGGCTCTGTGGTGACAGCTCAGAGCCTGGAGCCTGCTTCAGATTCTGTGTCTCCTTCTCTCTTGCCCCTCTGCCTCTCATGCTCTCTCTCTGTCTCTCTCAAAAATAAATAAACATTTAAAAAAAATTCTTAAAGATTTGCATATAAGGAGGAATGTAGGGAATGACCATGAATTAGAAGCCAGTGGACCAGTTGTTAACACTGCAAGTTCTCTTTTATATGAACAGGTTCAGGACACCCTACCCCAAGGTATCACACCTGGGCATACGGAATTAGTTAAGCTGAAGGAGTTTGTTTTAACAGCAGAAGTAGGAAGGTCGTTCTGACCTCCCTCGCCTTGCTGCCTTAAAACAAGTCAGAAAACTCTGAAGTGAGAGGTGCTCCCCCTTATACCCAGAGGAAAACAACATCTTTATCTCCGAAGACAAAGAGGTGCCAAGAAAAGTCGTAACAGGCTTTGCTAAGTTAACCCCAGTTGACTCCTCACCTCATAATCTTTGACCTGTTGTATTCCTCCATGTTTACTCCTCATCAAACCTACATAAAAATTGTCTGTTTTCCCCAGTCACATAAAACTTAGATTAAATACATTTGTATGTGTTTTCCCTCTTTTCTTCTTAATATGTATTTTCCCAGTTTAATTTTCAGACCAGCCAGAGCCCTGAGAGGATCAAGGAAAACTTTTTCCTTCCCTACATATACATGACCTTATCCCATGGACCCACACACCCAAAAAACTTCTCCAGATTGCCTTTGAGATTATAGTGGAGGAAGGACCTTTACTCATGAAATGAACACATTTTTAAAAGGCTGTTAGAAAGGAAACCACTGATACTACGTACCTGGAAAGAAGTCAAATGCATTTGAAAGCTTGAGGAATCAGAGAATTTATTCAGAAGTCAGAGGGGAGTTTTACATTGAAAATCTGTAAAGGCATCCTGATGTTTTTCAAGAGAGTAAATCATTGAGACCTGTTTTTGTTCCTTATGTTTTTAACTCTTAAGACATGGAATTCTCTTATATGTGAAGTTATTTTGATTATGAGGAGGTAAAGTCTCATCAAAATATGTCTAATTGACTCAAGCAGTAGCAAGCCTGTAAAAGGACTATCTGAAGCATAAATGGAAAATCATTCACAAATTTGCTCCTAAAACATGCATAGGCTAAAGTAAGCTAAGTACTTTAAATGATTAAAAAAAAAAAACACATGTTTTTACATTATATAAATGATTCCAGAGCATAGGAATAATAAAATGTCCAACAGTGAGATGACTGGAGAAATTTCAGTGCACCTATACCATATAATAATACGCATACATATGTTTATGTGTGTGTACATGTGTATGTGTCTTGAGGGGTTAGAAGTTTGGAGAGAATTGATATACTTACATTAAAATCTATATATTTCCATATTTGGTAAATATTATAAAATCAGAATGCCTTAATTTCTTACTTTGATATGAAAACATACTTAAGTGCATATGATAACAGAGAAATCAAGCCAAAATACAGTATTTCATTTGCACAGAAAGATAAAGACACTGAGCCTTGGACTTACCAAGTTTTTGCAAAATCAGAAAATGGACTATCTCCTAAACTTAAGCCCAGGTTTTTGGAATCTGCTATCTCCCCACTTAGTGATTTATTATATTATAAATTACGTGCTGAGAGATTCCGATTGTAAAGCTATCATGCACACATATGTCATACATAAATCACAACACAAAACATGTGCACACATATAGAGGGCACTCACTATTAAATCCCTTGAAGATAAATAATGTGCAAATTATCAGGTATATGCTTCTAGTCTTTGATGTATGCTCATATATGCTATAAAATATTTTAAATTCAGGTTGTATGTACATATTTATATATTTCTAATTTCTACATGTGTCCATATATGTGTATCCATATACACACGTGTATATACATACACTCACACATACATGTTTATAAAAGTCCTAATATATATTATGACTTTTTAAGCATAGTATATAAAATATTTGCCCATGTTATTAAACAGTCTTATAACAGCTGCTTGAATATCTGTGTATTTAACTTTTGTACGGATATGGCAAAAACTTAACTCATTCATTATTGTAGTCATTTTTGCACTCTTATTAGCTCTGAACATTTCCTTACAGCAGATTCCTAGTAACGGAATTTCTTAGTCAGAACTCATACTTGTCTTTTGATCTCATGGAACCACTCTCCAGAAAGTTTTTACCAATGCCAGTTCATAAACACGCTCCTTTCTCTTTCCCCAGACAACACTAGGTAATCAAAATAAATTTTATTATTCTTAAAGGTTCCCGATACAATAAGTGCAAAATGGCATTTTTCTGCCTTTCCGACTCTACCATTTAGTGCCATTTAGTGCCAGCTGAAATGCCTGACAGAATGCATAATACTCTGGGCAAGTCTTCACTGTCAAAAGCAAGTAGGTTTTCAAACTTTCAAAGTATCCACTTAAAAGTAGGTCATTCTGGAAGAACTCAGGAGCACCAGTTATGTTCCAGGGTAACCCAGATAACAACTGAAGTCACTCACTCTGTCCTTTGAGATGCAAATAAAATTAGTTCAAACCTGTCTTGCTGTCCCTAGGAAGTATAATATTCCCTCTAAGAAGTCTGAATCCCAAGGAGCGTATGCTTTCATGTAACCTTGCACTCTGATTTCTTGGTCCATCCGCACCTCCCCGTCTCGCCGTGCACCTGCAGACTTGTACTGTCCTCCCTGCATTATTGATGAAACAGGGACCACACTCCTAACATGACTCATGCCATTCAGTGGCAAGCATAAAGGGGACCTTCTGGGTGGGAATTAGAGAGTTTACATCCCAGTTCTACCCAGCAAATGACATTTATATATTAGGAATTTATGAAATGAATAGAAATTAAGTACCAGTCATCTCCATTCTTAAAAGGCATTCCAGTAGCACAGGAGGTATATAACCCATTGTCCTTTCTCCTGAGGCCAGCACCTGCTGACATGTATCTCAGACCTTCAGTTTTTCTCTCTGTCCCACAGTCTCTTTGCTTCTCTGCTTCTCCTGGTTCAGCCCTCCCCCACCAAACCCAGTTTATTTCTTGCAGAGAATTGTTTCATGTCTTTTCTATCTCAATGCCATCTAGCCAGAACTCGGGAGATTTCATCTTCATAAGTAATGTGTGCATTCAGGAACGATCCTGGACAAAGACTATTTTCTCCCAGATAGGAATATTATCATTAGCACTTAAAGAACACCTCACTGCTTCAAAGATAAAATGCCAGGAAGGCTTGGGTATATAAAGGGGAACAAAATCGGATTCATGATCTCCATGCTCTCCAAATGTAGCATCTCTTTTCTAGGCTTGTTCAGGACCCGGATATTCTTTCAAGGCCTCTGACCACCTGCTGACTTTAATTACCATGTGTGATCCTAATGTGCCCATATCTCAGAAGAAAGTTAAAAAATGGATACAGGAGGGTATATGCTTCACCCAAGAGCCACTGCTTAAATCTGGCACACAGGGTCATTCTTGCTGGCTCTGTGGATTCCTACATTTTTCTGTATCATATGCAGTGTCCTGGCTGGTACTATGTCCTATTGCAATTCATGATCTATTACGATGATCTATTATAATGCCATTCTTGACCTATTCTGTGCCTCCAACTTGAGTTCTGTCTTTACCCTACTTAGCATTCAGAATGAGCAGATGTTATATGGGTACTTTCTTTAGTGACAGAAACCCAACTCAAATTACCTTAAGAAAAAGAGAGGGAGGGAGAGAGAGAGAGAGAGAAGTTATTGATTAATGTCTTGTGAAGCTTAGTGGTGGAACTGACTTCGGGGAATCCAGAGGTTAAAACAATACTGTCTCTCCCTTCCTTCTGTCCTTCCATCCTTCCTCCTTTCCTTCCTGCCTTCATCTCTTCATCTCTCTCCCTCTCTCCCTCACTCCCATCCTTTCTCTTTCCCTCACTGCCCACCCCTCCTTAAAAATGGAGTCCTCTAGAAGGACTTACTGGCTATAAGAGATACCACTATCCAGATTCAACCAGTATGGAATCATAGAAAGAGTCCTGATTTGTCAATTACAACACTGAATTATAATTTAGTTTTGGCTCAAACTAACTCTAAGGTCTTAAGAAACTGTCTTAATTTCTCAGGCCAGGACTTGGGTTCCTCATCCATCCATTAATACACAATATGGTGTATTAGAATTATCCAAGGAGCTTATGAGAAGCAGGTGCTTGTGCTGCACACCAAATCTATTGAATCATAATCTCAGAGGAAAGGGTTCTGGACTCTGTGAATACCAGATTAGAAAACAGAAATAGTTCATATTTTTTGGAAGTTTCCTCCAAGATATAAAATGTATGACACTAAGAAGTTATAAGAGGACCGGATCCAGCTACAAACTACATGGTATTTTTAAGTTCATCAGGAAAAACACAAAATCATTATAAACAATTATAAAAGAATCATATGTTCCAATTAGACTTGACATTTCTCTGAGATTAAATAAAATAGGAGTTCTAAAAGGATCACAGAAAAGCTTTTCAAACATGCAGGGAATGTGGCATGCATACACTCTTCATATATAAGCCACAAAAAGATGAATCTGAAACTTGTGGGAAAATAACAGCTAGTGATGATAGATTAATGAAGTATAGATCTTAGGATATGCCATCATGGGAATTTTGGTGACAAAACAGAAGACAAATACAGAATAATAATGTGATTCACTAGGTAAATAGACATTTAAGTAGGGCTCAATACTCACTAGTGGTCATGATACTTCTCAGGGCCCTTTATATCTAGCTTAATAATCATAATTTAAAGGTAACCACATTGTGACCCTGTTGGAGGCTTCTTGATTCTGGGTGACTCCATTAATGGAAGCTTCTCTTCCTACATTGATTTAAAGGAAAGCTGGGAATAATTTTATACCCAGGCTCTCTGTTTAGGCAGAGAATCCTACAACGCCTTTTGTCATTAATTAGTTAATATATTTTATAAGGGCAACAAACAAACCCCGTATTCTGTGTGAAAATTTACACTTTGTATTTGTGAAGACTTTTTCAGTTACAGATAAAAACATACAACTCAAAGGAGCTTATGAAGAAAAAAAAAGAAAGAAAAAGGAAAAGAAGGGGGTGGTCTTCTTGGTTTGCATCATTAGAAGTCTAGAAGCCTGCTTCAAGTCTGCTGGCTCCAGAAGAGCTCAAATACTGTCATGAAGACTTTCTTTGCCTATGTTGCCTCTACTTGTCTGATTTTGGCTTCATTATCAATACAAGCTTTTTTCCATTTGGCAGAGCTAAATGATAGCTGGCAACTCAGTTATTATCAAAGCGATAATACTGAGAATAGTTTGCTAAGTATCTACTATGTTCTAAGTGCTCTGCATGAATTAACACCTTCATCATCACAATAGTTCTGTGAGATGGGTCTTGCTATTGTCCCATTTTGGGGATGTGAAGACTGTCACAGAGAAGTAATTTACCTGAGTTAGTGAATGTTGGAACTCAGATTCTAATTCAGGCTGTCTAACATTAGAACCCAGAGCCACTTGCACTTAGTTTAGGAGGAGAAGATTGGGTCCACTCTAATGTTATGACTGAAAGTAATTATTCTAAAATAGGGAGAGAGGACATGGTTTCCCCAAAGGAAGGGATGATGAAGAGGCCAACTGAAAGACTAAGCCATAATTTTTTTTCTGATAATTGAACCGTATATGTCATTTAAAAATGCATTTGGCTCTCAAGGTCTTAATTTCCTCCTCTGTAACTCATAAATAATAATCACAGGGTTGGCATAATCAATATGAATCCATATACATTTTGCCAACAGTAATCCGGTATGAGGTATTATTTAAATAAAACTAGCTTCCATTACTAATAAAGGAGTATGTCTCAACATTAAGAAAATGCATTTGGTTAAAGGACCAATATAAGAATTAGAATTAATTTAAAAGTTGGGAGGGTCTGTGAGAGAAACTAATTTTGGTGGGGGGAGGAAGTGTAGTAGTTGGAATCAAGGAAGCAACAATAATGGAAAAATAAATGAATCCACCTCATGAAGGTTATTTGGCTTTGCTGTCCTCTAACATTTCAGATAAAATTTTGGAACACTTTCGATTCCAAAGCATGGAACAAATATATAGACGTTCAGGTCTTCAGTATGATTAAGAGAACTGAAAGATAAAATGAGAAAATGAGTATCTTACTTTGAAACATCTTAAATTTGCTTTGGTGTTTACCCCCCAGATCCCCCCCCCCCACACACACACTTTTTTAGGGGAGCATCAGAAGGGAGTGTTTCTTTAGATCAGATTCAAAACTGAAGGCATCTTTCAGGTGATGAAATCCTTTTCTTTCAGGAAAGTCAATCTTTCTCCTCTAAGCTTCCCTCTTTTAATGTGTTTAAAAAATAGATTCGAAGTCACAACAAAACTCACCTGAAAACAATGAGAAGATAAAAAGCAAAGCAAAACAAAATAAACAAGATGGAAGTCAATCTATACAATTCAACATCAGAAGAAGAGTTGAAATGGACACCTCTCCCCAGCATTTGTATTTCCACACTTAGCTGGTTCCATAGCAAAGGCCAACCTGTGTTTGTTATAGTTGTAAACTTTTTTATGTGGGACATATATGACAAGAGCAATCATTTTTGTTTTCACTGCTAAGCAATATTTTAGAATAAGATTTAAAGAATGGTCATAAAGAAAAATGCAAACCCTTCTTTTTCCAGCAACATACTGCAACTCATTGGTGCAATATAATAGATGGAGGATTTTTATTTTTCTGGAAATATTTTCATATGCTTTTCTCTTACTTTTTGGGATGGTCCCCTTCTGAATACTTCAGATGCAATTTAATGAGAGAGTACAGTGGTAATGAATAGGGTGGCTTAGAGCAGAGCATTTTTTTGTTAGCATGTTTGAGGAGTGTTCTCAGAAATCCATCATCCTTCTGAACTGTATTAGACTACTGTCCATATAGATGTGTGTTTTAAAAAGTTAGTATCTTCATCTAAGGAAGCATATTGTATTTGATATACTCTGTACAAAGACTTGTCAGTGTGATTAGTCCCACCAAGACTGATACTTTTCTAAATGTTACCTACATGGGATTGATCACATTTTAAGCAGGTTTCTGGTCACTAAGGAGTTTTTACCTCTCTCTAGAAGTCTCTCCTTATCATAGCAGTGTTGCAGTGATAAGAGGTGGGATGCTTGGAAAGGATAAAAACAGTGTTTGAGGCTGATTCTTATTAAAGTAGGATAAAATCTGATTAGAGAAATGTACTAGCAGTAGATTGATTTGTTTTTGAAATTAGTTATGAATATATGCTTTCAAGTAAATTGATTGACAGAAAGTATATGGAATTTATTGTACGTGCTTATAATAGATATTGAGATACAAGGTTGTAATAATAAAAAATATATTATCATGCAATATCCATTCTGCTTTTAGAAGAAACTAGTTTTGTTGAATTTTTTCCATTGAATAATTATGAATTCTTAGAATGTTTTTTGAAAAAGGTTCCAAATTCAAACATGTTTACATATGTACCTACAGACATATATTCATCGGAGTGGTATGAAAATTATTTTTATTTATCCATTTACTTCCTACAAGTTTCATTTTCTTCAAACCAAGTGTATTTATTGATTCTAAATTCATCTTTGAGAAATGGCATAATGTGCTATTAGTGGTGCCGTACTTTATTGTAGTTTATAAATATTTTTTCAAGTGACACTTTTATATTTGATTTACCAAATATAATATTCTTTATTTTGTCTAGTTAGTAATATTTTCCAAGTTTTGATTAGCTGTTTGTAATGTGGGCAAAATACTTTCCATATTATAATTTTTCTACATTGTAATCTTTAGAATGGATTATATGTTTATTATTTTCTAAGGGATGATTTTTTATAGAGTATTCAGAAAGATTAGTAATTATCTTCACTAATATTTAATAGAACACCATGTCGATCATTATTAAAGGCAACAGAAATTGACACTATTTACTATCCTTGAGATGAAATTTGTGTGCATTTCTGGGTGCCACATATTACAGTACTTACCCCTGAAACTTATTTTTAACTTTTTAATGTATATTTGCTGAGCTAGCACTGGTAACATACAGAAAGCAAAAGCCACTTTTGAGCTTTGAATGTGCTTAAACTGATCAAACAAACAAACAAACATGAGCTCTGGAGACCATAGTAGTTGATTACTTTTCATTCTTCCCATAAAGGTTTTTTTTGTTGTTGTTTTGTTTTGTTTAGGTAGAGATTAGAAACAGAAGCTTCAAAGTCAGACACAATGAAGCTTGGATTCTGGTTATACTTCCTACTAGCCTCAGACCAAGTTTCTCATTTACACAATGGAGACAAAAATACCTATTCTTGTAGGGTTCTTGTCAGGATAAAGTGACAGATATATACAAGCCCTTAGAATACTGCCTGGCTGAAAGTCATGGAAACCTTAATGATACTGTTACTATTCTGATGGTGGTGGTGTTAACTTCTGGGGTTAGATGGTGTGTTAATCAGGCAATCACACGATTCTGATTTTGTCAGATATTAATAATTAATTACTTATGAATGCCTGGGAAAACTAGTAAGGATAAGGTATATTAGCAGATTTTCATTTTTATAACCAAATTCCAAATCCCAACCTTCAGCTAAACTTGCTGGGATTTTCTTAAGCACAGAAAATCCACCTGGACTCTGATAAAGTCACCTCAAATAAAGTCATCAATGAGGGCTTCATGCACAGACTTTAGAAATGGAAGACACTGGACTCCATCAGAGTATTAAGACCTATTTGAATTTTATTTATGCCCTGTAGACGAGGACCAACATATTGTTTTCCACAAGATACCCAGTGTCTAGCATAGAGTCTGGAATATAACAAACCCTAAATATGTATTTCTTGAATAAATTTATCAGAGAGGACATGAAATTGTAATACCATTGATAAATTACTACTCCCCTCTTCTTTCTTTTTTTTTAATTTATTTATTTTGAGACATAGAGGGAGAGAGAGTGAAAGCATATGTGTGAGCAGGGGAGGGGCAGAGAGAGAGAATCCCAAGCGGGCTCTGTGCTGTCAGCACAAAGTCCTTCTCAGGGGTCAGTCCTATGAACCATGAGGTCATGACCTGAGCTGAAACCAAGAGTCAGATGCTTAACCCGCTGAGCCAGCCAGGTATCCTACCCCCTCTTCTTTCTTAATATTCTGAAAAACATTAGCAGATCTGTTGTCACATTTTCAAATGATTGTCTTCCTCATTGCAGATGTATCAATCTATATTCCTCGGTATTCGTTATTATTCTAGGGACAACAAAACATAGTCTGTTAGAAAGTTACTGGCTTACCTCACTGATTGCAAAGAAAAAAATTGACAACAAAGGGCAAGGAAAAGGGGAAATTCAAGAGCTCTTTCATGATTTAGCTGCCAAAAGCTCTCAGTCTGTCTGTCTTTAAATTTTCAAAAAAGAGCATCTCATTAGCCCAGCTTGGATGAGTTGTCTCCCTTTGGACCAATTAGCTGTAGCCAGGGGAAGTAACACCTATTAGTGACACATTTGCTAAGAGTCTATCCCTATGGGCAGGGCACCTAGTTTATAGCAATTTAAAGACCTGGAAGACACCCCATCTCTGTCAGAAAGGGCTAAACTATCCTGTGCTAACAAATAACCCCAAAGTCGTTGTGACTTCAACAAGTTTTATTTCTTACTTTTAGCCCATTTCCATTGCTGAGTGCCTGGGTGGCTCTGTTGTCCATCATCCTCACTCAAGGACCCAGGTTGAGAGCAGTCTATACCTAGATATATGCTATCCAATACAGCAGCATTTAGCCAGGTGTTTAAATCTAACTTTAAAATGAACTTTAAAATAGTTGCAGTAAAATAAAAATATAGCTCTTCAGTCATGTTAGCCATGTGTCACATTCTCAGTGGCCTCGTGTACTGTAGCTAGTGGCTATGCAGAGAACACTTCCATCTTTATAGAAAATTCTAGTGGACAGTACTGATTGGTTGCTCATCACTGTGACAGAAGAAAAGAGAGCTCTGGGAGGTCTTGGGCTGGCAGTGAAATCCTTTAGCTGAGAAGCAACATGTATCACTTCTGCTCATAGTAATGGCCCCACCAAATTTCATGGCCCTGCTTAGTATCCAGAGGTTCAGGAAACATAATCCTACTGTGATGGTTAATTTGATGTGTCAACCTGACTGGGCCAAAGGATACCCAGAGAACTGGTTACACATTATTTCTGGGTATATACGTGAGGGTTTTTAGAAGAGATGAGATTTCGAATTGGTACATTGAATGAACCATATTACTTTCCCAATGTGGGAGGGCATCATCTAATCCATCGAGGTCCTGAATAAAGCAGGAAGTCAGAGGGAAAGTTGAATTTACTTTCTGCCTAGCTGCGTAGCTGGGAGATTGATCTTTTCCCTTTGGTGCTCTAGGTTTTCAGGCTCTTGGAGTCTGGAATCTTCACCTCTCATCAGCTCTCTGGCCCTCAGGGCTACAAGGCTAGCCTTCCCAGGTCTCCAGCTTACAGATGGTGCACTGTGGGACTTCTCAGCCTCCATAATTATGGCAGCCAGTACCTTATAATAAATCTTTTTCTCTGTATCTATATTTATAGATGTATATATCGTATTGGTTCTGTTTCCCTGCAAAACCCTGACTAAAATACCGAGAATGTGTCTAGAAGCAGAAACCGAGGCATATTTGGAGAAATAGTACTAATAATAGTCACCAAAAACCAACAGGCCTTTACTGTAACAGCAACCATTATGAACCATGTAATACTTAACTTTTTTTCTTCAGGAAAATATCTGTGGCTTCTCTTTTCCCTAGGGGAACACTGTTGGACATAAAATCTTTATGCTTGATCTGGAATGTTCACACCATCCAAAAAGCTACCAAACTTTCTGTGTGTGTGTGTGTGTGTGTGTGTGTGTGTGTGTGTGTGTGTCAGAGAGAGAGAGAGAGAGGAGAACAAAAAAGAAGAAAGAGAAGGTGTGGACAAGAATCTGGTTGGTGTCATTACTTTTGTCTAATTCTTCTTAAGGGTAGTATCCAAATGATGTGTTTCGGCTCTCAGAACATTGATTTTGTATGACACTCTTAGTTTGATAAGCTAAAAGAAAAAAGTAGCCAGTCTTAAGAAAGCAAGGAGAACAATTACGCTTTTCAAGAGCACCACTTCACTCTCTAAACCTCTGACAGCAGCAGCCCTTGTAACAATAGTTGAAAACATGGACTGTGTGCCACGTTTTATGCTAAATGTGTTACATTATTAAATCGTTTAATCCTTATCACCTCAGAGTTGTACAAATAAAGGATGGTTAAACAGCCAGGTTAAGATCATAAAGCTCAAAGGCAGTAGCCACGGTACTGAAATTGTGTCTGTCTGAACATTCTGGATTCCAATCCAAGTATTTGGTGACCAGAATGCCATTCTTCATCATTTCTTTACATTTCCCCTAGTAGGCACTAAGATAACAATTAAAGAACAAATGGTAGAAACTCAGATTTCCTGAAGACCTTTAATCTCTTTTTGAATAACTTATCTTACAGATGAAACAAGAGGGCTCCATCGGGCTCAGGCTGTTGATTAAGGTCACAGAGGTAGCTATTAGCAGAGGCAGGATGGAGACCAAGGCCTTCGGAGGACCAAAGCTATTTACATTTACAGGGGCAGAGGAAAAGGATGATGGCTTACAGCTACCTCATCTACTTCCATTCCCTTGTTCTCACATTATTTCACTCAGCAGATATTGGAAAATATTCTGTATTTCTGGTCTTCAAGTAGATCATAAGGACAGAACTCTCATCAGACATGGTCTCTACATTTGTGGAGTGTGTTATTAATTGTGGCATAAATTTAGGTACTCATTTGAAACTTCAGGATGTTTTCTATCTTTCAGGCCTTGGAGACTTTAAAATAAATGCTAGTTGGTGTTAGCACCTTTATACTCTAAAATCAATTTTATTCTTCATGCTCAAAAGAGCACAAATGCTTCTTTAAAATGGATAATGTCACTCCAGGTTTGTTGGGCTGTTTAACATTTTACTCTCAGCAAGACTTCTGAGACCCTCTGCCCATCGCTGGGTTGTAGAATTTTCTGGATTTGAACCAGTAACCCAGAAGTGATAGGATTTATATTCTGTGTGTGACCCAGTTACAGTCTCTGGCACCTCCTGTTTTCTCCAAAGGTTGATTTATTATTGCACAACAGATCTTTATACATTTTTTCTGTTACAAGGTATTCACTGGGGGTTGCTCATGCACTGGTTGTTTGAAGACCTTGCTTTCTGAATTCTTTTAATGCTAAGCCATCTATCTTGAATGCTCGGTTTAAGCAAACTTGACTCCCTTTTGCTATCAGATACCCTATTTATAAGGGTAATTTCATGCCATTTAGACAGGAAAAGCATGGCATTTGCTTTTCACATAAAGAATTATGTTTTGTTCTTAGTGCTCCAGAGATCCAGAGATTGTAAAAATGTACCCGGTTGCCTTGGAGGATTTTTCCCCTGGAAAGAAATTAAATCTTAATCTATTTTATAAAATTCTGTCTTATTACTTTGACCGTATTCACTCACAATAGGTTTCTCCCTGTGTTCTGCAAGAGAAAAAATAAACCATCCTCCAAACTAAAATCTATATTTCATGAGAAAACAGACAAAGGAAAGGAAGGCTGTTAGAATGTGTAGTATATCATGCATATGTCTTCCTGAGTTTTGAACCATGCATCAGTTACATAAAAGGATGTACAAGGTAGCTATTATAATTACTTGTACATAGACCATAATTTATTCTCCAAAAATATTGCATCATTTGGATTGAAAAGTAAGGCATGCAGTGTATTGGATGCTGATGTTGCCCCACCTACAGCCTGCTTTTCCAACCCAGTATATGCATTCATCGGGGGCTGTGAATGATGACAACTCATGGCTCACTACCCCAAAGAGTTGGCCTCCCTTCTCCAAAGAACTGCCTGAGCTGATAAAGGCCATGCCACCAAGGAGGTCACACAGTGAATCACTGATCTGGAGGTACTGAGGGTCACCACCTCCCCTCAATGTGATTTATCTCTGTGATGCAGTTTATGTTCACAGTGTGCATGGATCCGGCAAAGGTATACTTAACTGAGAACCCATCCTTTGCCTGTCTCCTTTCTTTGCCCTATCCTTGCTTCCTTCTTTCGTTTTGACATCTTACCCTTGCCAAGGATGTAAGGCTTTTAAGAAGGTTTTCCTTTAAGATTGATCTTAGAAGGCATGGAGAATGTGGCTGAGGGTAAGATGATGGCCTTCTGTTCCTCCCAAATTCTTTTTTTTTTTAAATTATTTTTTCAACGTTTATTTATTTTTGGGACAGAGAGAGACAGAGCATGAACGGGGGAGGGGCAGAGAGAGAGGGAGACACAGAATCGGAAACAGGCTCCAGGCTCTGAGCCATCAGCCCAGAGCCCCACGCGGGGCTCGAACTCACGGAGCGCGAGATCGTGACCTGGCTGAAGTCGGATGCTCAACCGACTGCGCCACCCAGGCGCCCCTGTTCCTCCCAAATTCTTAGAGACAGAGAGCTATAGGGAGAAAATATGCTTGATGGCTAAATAATGGAAAAGGGTCACCGAGGTAGCAAGTCCACATTTCTAAACTGACCCTGGTGATGGATCAGATTTATATAAATTTATGACCAGTACTGATTGCCTATTTTGTTTATTTAAAAATTTTCATTCATTGTTTTTTCAACTGTAAATGTGGCATTCTTTTAAAAGGACATATCTTCCTTGCAGAGGAATACCAAATAATGTATGTAGATACTTTGTCCCTTCCAGGAATGGGGAAGTAATTCTCCTCTCCTTGAATATGGGCCAGACTTCATATCTTCCAAAGAATAGGACATAGAAGGTGGGGGGGGGGGGGGGAGGAGAATAATTTTACAACTGAGAAACCTGGGAAATGCAGCCTTCTCAAATGATCAAGGTTAGCATCCTCCGTGGTAACTCATGTTGATATCATGTACCCACCAATAATGTATCATGAGTGGAAGCTTCACCTCTCTGATATTATTCACCCAAATCCATAACCCTAGCCTCATCCTGAGAAGACATCACATAAACCAAAACTGAGGGGCATTTTACCACATACCTGATCAGTGTGTGTTACAAATGTCAAGGCCATGGAAAACAAACAAACAAACAAAAAAAGATTAAGACTGTCCTTGATCAGAGAGGACTAAGTCTGATGCAATATCTAGACTAGAACCTAGTGCACAAAGAAGGCATTAATGAAAAAAAACACATAAACTCCAAATAAGGCGTGTAATTAAGTTAACAGTGTTGGACCAATGTTGATTTCTTATTTTCGTCAAGTACATTATAGTTCTGTAAGACAAAGGGGAACGGGATAAAGGGTGTACAGACAGGCATTCTCTGTACTATTTTGTAATTTTTCTGTTATCTAAAATATCTAAATAGGTATCTAAAATAATTCCCACATGAGAAAAATTTACGACAGAGAAAGAGATAGAACACCATTGCTACAATGCAGTGTTTTCTTTCTGAAAATCAGTGATTCACTGAAAGTAGCAGAACCCCTGGGAGTTATCCTAAATATAATTAGTTACTCTTAATCTAGGAGCCCTCACTTTAGGAATTCCAGATTAATTTGAGGAAAAAAATATCTTTTAAATTATTTAAAATCCTTTCATCGTTCAAAGTAAATTTTGAGATCTCACCATGTTCCAGGTACTGGCAATATTAATAGCCATGTGTCTACATTGTATAGTATGTGCTTTAGAGGCTGGCTGTTTGAGCCCAACTCTTCAGTTTCCTTTGAGTAATTTAACTATTTTTGTCCTCAGTTTATTTGACTGTGAAACAGAATGATAAGAATAGTACTTACTTTATAGAGTAGGAAGATTAATGGGGATAATGTACACGCAGCAGTTGGTAGAGAGCTGGGAGTAAGTATATGTTAGGTGTTGTATTATCATCATTATTATAAGGGTCATTTGATATATATGCCTAACTTGGTATTATTAGCACTTCCATTGTCAACTATCCTTGCAGTAATTCTGTCAACTGTAAATTTTATTATATATGCATATATATTATTTTTATTTTTTAATGTTTATTTTTGAGAGAGAGAGAGAGAGAAACAGAGCATGACTTGGGGAGGGACAGAAAGAGAGGGAGACACAGAATCAGAAGCAGGCTCCAGGGTCTGATCTGTCAGCACAGAACCCGACGCAGGGCTTGAACTCATGGGCCCTGAGACATGACCTGAGTTGTAGTTGGATGCCTAACCGACTCAGCCACCCAGGTGCCCCTATGCATATATATTTAGCTTGAGTCTCATAACCTTCATATTTCAAAGTAAGTATATTCAACTTGTCTCTCTGCAGAGGTGAATAAATATTTGGGGACATTTGAAGGAAACGTGTTGCATGGTTTTGCCAATATACAAATCAATTAATTAATAGTGTGAACATCGTTTGCTAGAATTTAAATCATTAAGATGAGTAATACATTTTTGATCTCTAATGGATGTGATTTAAAGTGCCATCATAGTCATTTATAATACTAGTTTATTATGACCATTTAAATAAGAAATTGAGGCCATGTGTGAAAGCTACATTTAAATACATTAAAATAGATGGATAAATGGAGTTATGAGATTATATAAACAGATAGCATCCGAACTAGGGAGCTGAGACCACACTGGCACACAGTAGAAGTCATTTCTTTCTCGCTGGCAGCAGGATTGTTTTCCCAATCTTGTCTCTTGCATTTCACCCTTTACAGTCAGAACCAGATAAAACTACTTTGGGCCATTTGTTTACTGACATTAAAGTGGATTTACTGAGACTGAAAGCCTTTCTATTGTCCCTTCTGGGCTGAATCAACTTTATTTAAATGGTAATTCACTCACATATTTCTAATCCCTTCAAATGCTTTCTTTGTTTATAACAACCAAAGATATTGAGGATTTAGAAAAACAGTTTGCAAATATTACTGAACATATTGGATAATAGAGCCTCCTGCTGTTACTTAGTAAATTAGACATTCGTAAAGAAAATGGAATATTTCCATTTTCACACTAAAGATTTAATATATTAGACAAAGGATTTAAACATAATCCTATATGTATAATTAATCGCTAATTCTAGTAGATAGTTAATAACGACTCTTAAAAAATAGAGTCTGTTATCAGAACTTCCCAAAAGTCATTTCTATTGTGTTACCCCAACCATTACCTTTTCCGCTTAGTTAAAAATATGTTCCCCTGGCGGTAACTTATTTTTTTCCCCCAATGAGGTCTTTTACCTCTTGCTTTATTACAAAATTTATCTTTCCTTTTAAAGGATACTTTTAAAACAAAATCCTTGGAGTTTAGTTTGACAACTGTATCTATTCATTTGGCTTACAAACTTTGCAGTTTTACAAATGCTTTCTATTTCTTCTCTTTTTTAAAAAATGTTTTGAAGATTTTATGTTCCTGTACTTCATAATGAAGCTTTGACACCATAATGCAAAAACCAACACCTGTTTTTATGAACATTTTACTGCTGTCTTTGTAACCATCTGATGGGCAAGAATACTAATTTGATATGTCAGTGTGGTCAGAAAAGGTGGATGGTATACAGGCCAGTGGATGTGGTCTTGGTATATTTTCATACATTTATCAGAATTAGATTACAGGGACCTCATCTGTTGTTGTTGTTGTTGTTGTTGTTGTTGTTGTTGGGTTCAAAAGCATTTTGAGGTAACACTCTAATTAAAAATCATAGATTGTCCACCAGGTTTATCTAATATATTGGATTCTGCATGAGGTAGGGGAAGGAATGAGGGAGGTCTGATTAACTATTGAAAATGAATAACTATTAAGTGAAAAACTATTGAAATGATGACATTTACTGGGTAAGTAAATACTGAGGGAGGAACAGGTGGAGGAGAATTCGAAAGGGTATATACCAAAGTATCTGATAAGGATCATGGCTAACACTCACATATGCGCTTGCTTGCTCTAGGCCAGGCATTATAACTGCCTAATGCTTGTGTTCACTTGTTTAACTATCACAGTAACCCTTTGACTTAAGTTACTATTACTGCATTTGGGAATACTATTTACTTTGATGTTTATCTTAATATGCTAATTTTATTTGCAATGAACGTGTCTACCTGACTTAATAAAGTGTCAAAAAAATGTATATCAGAGATTCTCTGGCTGTATACAAAGGCAAGATTCAACTATGTGCTGTTTATAAGAAACACACTTTAAATGTAATTAATCAAATGGAAGATTGAACAGCACAATCTACCTGTATCAAGGACTGATACAAAAAGCATTACACTGAGAGCAAGAAGCCAGACCCCCCGCCACCTCCAAGTTATATGTAAGTTATTCCAATTATAAGAAGCTAAGAACAGGCAATTAGAAATTTATAAATTAATTAAATTAATAAAATATTTATAAATTAATTAAAAATGAAAACCTAGTGTACTACCTGCATCAGAATTATCCAAAGTACTTGTTAATTTCCCTGGCAAAATCAGGATATTTGAACATTAGAATATTGGAAATAAGGACTGTGAGATATTAAGAAAGAAGGAGCATCAAACAGTAGATAGACAAATAGAGGTAGGGAAGGCTAAGTGACTTATCCATGGCCACACAGTAAATAAGTGGTAAAAATATGTTCCTAACTCCCAGTTTATGGCCATTCATATTATATAGCAAGTGATTCTTAGTTCAGGTATGGGGTCAGTTAAGGGGATGGGATCTAGGAATACATTTTGATGTTTACATCACAGTTGACCTTGTATGCATGTCTACTTCCAGTTTGAATCCCAGGAGGAATGTCACCATCATGCATTTCCAAGTGTCAGTAACACATCACATTCAGGATCACATGGATATGTTGATATGGGACTTATCAGTGGGATAAGTCCCTTTTACCCGAGGGAAGCAGGCTGCTGGTGTTTTGAAGGAAGTGGGAATGATGGTAAATACAAGGAATAGAGAAAGAGAGAAAATAGACTTGAGTCTCTAGCTTATGGCAAAAAATAAGGCACAATCATTTTTTTAAATTTTAATATGATCATTTAAAGAAGATTATTTTTTTATTTTAGAAATAATCTTTTAGGGGCATCTGGGTGGCTCATTCTGTTAAGCGTCCACCTTCTACTCAGGTCATGATCTTGTGGTTCGAGCCCTAAGTCAGGCTCTGTGCTGACAGCTCAGGGTCTGGAGCCTGCTTCGGATTCTGTGTCTCCCTCTCTCTCTCTGCCCCTCCCTGCTCGCGCTGGGTCTCTCTCTCTCTCTCTCTCTCTTTCTCTCTCTCTCTCAAAAAACAAAACAAAAAACAAAACCAAAAAACAACAACAACAAAAACAAAACAAAGAAATAATCTTTTGATTTCTAGTTAAATAGATCTATATCAGATAACAATTCATGGACATAAGTCTATTGATGCATTTACTAAATGGAAATTTAAATTAAATATAGTGCCATTAAGGAAGGAGTTTTATAATTAAAATTTTTGACAAGAATTCCAAAGGGTCTTATTATCATTAAGACAGGTGATATACTCAGAAGAACATTGACACCACATTCCTTTAGTCTTCTAGGAACGAAAGACTGTTTTTAATTGGAGCACATTAAAGATAGGACTGTAAAGTTTTGGAGTGATCAGAAAACTTTGATCCTTGATTCTGGTAGAAACCAATTACCTTATAATAAAACTTTTTTTGTGAATCTAGTTTATTCAAGATTAATTCATTTAAAATTAGCTCTTTTTTTGCTAATTGCCATGAGGAGTATTCATATACATATTTAAAAGCTAATATAGTCTCTTTTATTAACATATATACCGGTAATTTAGACACAAATTAGAAACGAACCTCAGGTTATTTCTCGGAAGCAAGCCCAAGTCTATGAAAAGGAAAAAGGTATAATTCATTGAAATTAATCAATTCAATTCATTGAATCCACTGAATTCATTAAAAAACATGAACTGCTTTTCATCAATGCTTTTGAAATCAGTATTGCTCAAATCCACAATTCAAATATAACACTTGGAATTCCTAAAAGGACAGGTTTGTTAAAATAGGTGACTGAGGGGTAACTAGTCTGCTCAGTCCATTTTTTTTTCTTTTGAAAGCCAGGGGATAGTTTGCAACACATGCATGAACAGAAGTGCAAACATGAATATTATTTGGATCTCAGTTTTAGTATGAACTCCCCAAGTTTTGAAAATGGGTAATAGAATGCTCTGTAACTTACAGTAATACCTTCCCAGCCATTATGTCAAATTATCTTAACAAAAACTATGAGATATAAGGGAGAGGTTTCTTTTTTTTTCTTATTTATTTACTTACTTATTTTAATATGAAATTTACTGTCAAATTGGTTTCCATACAACACCCAGTGCTCATCCCAACAGGTGCCCTCCTCAATGCCCATCACCCAGTTTCCCCTCCCTCCCACCCCTATCAACCTTCAGTTTTTAAGAGTCTCTTATGGTTTGGCTCCCTCCCTCTCTGTTATTTTGTTTTCCCCCTTCCCCTCCCCCATGGTCTTCTGTTAAGTTTCTCAGGATCCACATAAGAGTGAAAACATATGGTATCTGTCTTTCTCTGTATGACTTAATTAACTCGGCATAACACTCTCTAGTTCCATCCACGTTGCTACAAAAGGCCATATTTCATTCTTTCTCATTGCCAAGTAGTATTCCATTGTGTATATAAGCCACAATGTTTTTATCCATTCATCAGTTGATGGACATTTAGGCTCTTTCCATAGTTTGGCTATTGTTGAGAGTGCTGCCATAAAAATTGGGGTACAAGTGCCCCCATGCATCAGCACTCCTGTATCCCTTGGGTAAATTCCTAGCAGTGCTATTGCTGGGTCATAGGGTAGATCTAGTTTTAATTTTTGAGGAACCTCCACACTGTTTTCCGGAGCAGCTGCACCAGTTTGCATTCCCACCAACAGTGCAACAGGGCTCCTGTTTCTCCACATCCTCTCCAGCATCTATAGTCTCTTAATTTGTTCATTTTAGCCACTCTGACTGGTGTGAGGTGATATCTCAGTGTAGTTTTGATTTGTATTTCCCTGATGAGGAGTGACGTTGAGCATCTTTTCATGTGCCATTTGGCCATCTGGATGTCCTCTTTGGAGAAGTGTCTATTCATGTCTTCTGCCCATTTTTTCAGTTGATTATTTATTTTTCAGGTGTGGAGTTTGGTGAGTTCTTTATAGATTTTTAGATACTAGCCCTTTGTTTGATATGTCATTTGCATATATCTTTTCCCATTCTGTCGGTTGGCATTTAGTTTTTTTGATTGTAGGGAGAGGTTTCTTAAGCACAGATTACTACTGAACTTATTGAGGCTTGGCTGGTGTTGATGGGGGTAATCAGTGTAAGGCATTCAGGTACTTAGCAGTTATTAATTATCTTCTTTCTTGAACCACTGAGGAATGTAACAGTTAAGAAAGGTTGGATTGGACCCCAAGTATTGCCATCTTGTCAAGGTCACCTTGACACACGATTGCACTGAGTTTGGTTAACCTCTCACATGGAGAGGGCCAATGTCTGATCATTTCACTTTATGCCTTGTGGGTACAGTCACAGAATTAAACTTCCAGTGTTTGTTGTTGTTCTAACTTCACCCAGTGTTCCATCTTCATGTCTTCTCTCCTGTGAGTGTCTTCTTCTTTTTTTTGGTCTTTGATTAATGTATCACAGAGAGGTGACTGAGATCTGAAGGTTGCTGACAGTAGCATAGATAAGAATGGCAGAATATTCTCAAAGAGGAATATGAAAATTGGATTTAGCACACATGGGCATTTCTCTCATTTCTGAACAAGAAAAAGTCTCTAAGGGAGAACTCATGTAATACCTGTATTATTTGCCTCCTACAGTAAGAATAAAAGGAAACCACATGTTAATGGAGTTTGGAAAAATAAAATGCCCTACACATGCAATCTGTTTCTGTAAAACTCCATTTCTACTAGACTGTAAATAAATGGAGAGTAAAATAACCTCTCTTAGGTATGTGTGGGTATATACATATATTCTGTATTAGCATCACAAAAAAAAACAGGCTTGGAAGGATCCTTAATTTATTTTAGTTCAACCACCCCACTGTTGCTTAGATACGTTCAGCATACATGGAAATTATATAACTAATGAAAGTATTAGATCTCATATCCAGACGTAGCACTGTAAGGCAGTCTACTTAATTTTTATACATAGTATTGATGTATTAACATGGAAGTTTTGGAATCATGGAGAATATGAAGATACATACAAAGGAGTTGTGGTCTTTTTGAGGATTAATTTAGAAAGTGAGCATTATATAGCTCACAGTGACTTGGACCAGGATTGTTAGAGGTTTAAGAGTCATAACACTAGCTCATTTTGTTTCTCTTCACTGATGTGCATTATTGGGGGGCTGAGATTTACCTGGGGGAGGTGGTTGAAAGTGGTGGGTGCAGGTGGCAAATATAAAGGAATGGTTCCCTCTTTTTGCTGACTTCTTCAGGTTTAATTTGCTCATGTTATATGTGCATATTCTGGGACTCAACTGGACCTAACTTTATTTCTAATGTTAAAAAGTGCTAACTATAACACTGCAGTCTGGTGCTCACAGCCACTGTGAGTGCTCACGTTCATGTTCACACCCCCTCCGTCCTTCTCCGAGTTTTCTTTTATTTTGATCATTTTTGTAGAGCTTAAGCAACTTCAATTTAATATAGCATGACTGAATATTTTAACATCTGAAACTTGGTCTTGACATTCTTCCAGATTAGGACCAGCTCCCTCTCCTTTCTTGGTTGACATTCACCTTCAATCCTCAAGTTGAGGTAGAGATCATAGCCCTGATGATGCCTATAGAAAGTGGCAGTGCCTGGAGGTCTGGACAGTGATTTGGTATTTGTGGGAGGATCAGGCACTCTGAGCAGTGGTTTCATGTGACAGTCATGTTGTCTAACTCATTTCCTATTTACTTGCTCCAAAATCCAGACTTAGATTTTGGCAGACAAAAGCAATCGATTTCTTGGACATCTCTTCAGGAATTTTGGATAGATAACGACATAAGAAGTCAAAATCTCAAGTTATGTATACACATAGAGGCATATTAGTATACATGTGTATGCACCTGTAGGAAAAGCTCACTGTTTCCCCTTTACCTGCAAACTGTTGACATTTCTGACCACAGATGCATGGGTTTTTCACACCTAGCAATTCTGACATTGCCTATAGTTAAGGCAGACCCCACAGGTTAAGGGCTCAGTACCACAAGACTGTCCCCCTCCCCTGCTTAAGATGCCACTTCTAAGTGGTGGATCCCCAGATCACCCACAACTTATGTCTGACTTGGCTACAAATGGAAGGTTCCCACAATACCCTCCTCATATTTGATAATTTGCTACAGAAGTCTACAGAACCCTAGGAAAGTCACTTATAATGGCTGATTTATTACAAAGGATATTTTAAAGGACACAAACAAACAGCCAGACGAAGAGGTACATGCAGTGAGTTCTGGAAGGGTCCCAAGCATAGGAGCCTCTATCCCCAGGCAGCTGGGGTGAGGGGGGCATCACCATCCCAGAACATGGATATATTCACCATCGTGAAAGCTATGTGATCTCCTGAGCTCAGGGTTTTTATGGAGGTTTCATCACGTAAGCATGATTGATAATTAACTATAACTTCCAGCCCCACTTCCTCTCCTGAGCATGAGGATGAAACTGAAAGTTTCAGTCTTCTGATTATGGCTTAGACTTTCTGGTGACCAATCACCCTGATGAAGCTATCCAGGAGCCACCAACAGTTGCCTCATTAGAACAACAGGTGCTGCTATCACCAAGGAAATTCCAAGGGATTTCAGAGCTCTGGGTCAAATGGGGTCAAAGATCAAATATCATAACAAAAGATGCTCTTAGCACCTGTATCGCTTAAGAACACTTTACAAAAGTGTTAGGAGCTCTTGCCAGGACTGGCAATTAACACCAAAATATGTTTCTTATTATATCATAATGTTACAATGCAAATATAAAAATATTTATGTATCATGAATCTTTTTATGTTTCTGCCTCCGTAAATGAACATTCATTAGCTCACACTCTCTATTCTTCTTTGAATTTTGTGCTACTCTTATTAGTTGTCAAGATGCCCCCAGGCTTTTCTTATTTTTTTTAAAAGAGAGAGAGAGAGAGAGAGAGAGAGAGAGAGAGAGAGAGAGCGCGCGAGAGCATGCACGCACACATGTGGGGGAGGGGAAGAGAGAGAAAGAGAATGAGAAAATGTTAAACCAGCTCCAAGCCCAGCATGGACCCCAACCCGGGGCTCAATCTCACCACTGTGAGATCATGACCTGAGGTGAAATCAAGGGTCAGGCCCTTAACTGTCTGAGTCACCCAGGTGTCCTGTCCCCCGAGTTAGTGCCTGGGTGTATATCTCCAAACTGGGTGTATATTCCCTAAAGGTAGGGAATAAAGATAAAGGACTACGACTTAGGACAAATTATATAACCTTTCTGACACCTCAGCCTCCTCATCAGTAAAATCGTTATGGCAGTTACACAGATCTCATAAGATTGTTGGGGAATGTTGAATGCCTATTATGGGTATCATATAAATAATCATTAGGGGCACCTGGGTGGTGCAGTGGGTTAAGTTTCAGACTCTTGATCTTGGCTCAGGTCGTGATCTCTCAGTTCATGGAGTTCCAGCCCCACATTGGGTTCTGCACTGATGGCATGGAGCCTGCTTGGGATTCTGTCTCTCCTTCTTTCTGCCCCTCCCCTACTTGTGCACGCGCTCACTCTCTCTCTCTCAAAATGAGTAAATATACTTAAAAGCAAACAAAAAAAATCATTAATCATTAAATATTAGCTCTTAAAATGTAGCCTATATATGTAACATATAATGAATATATACCTATCTATAATTAATATAAAATATATAAATGGTATATAATATAATATAAAATGTAATATAAATTATATGGATGTATTTATATGATACAAAATTAAGTATTAATTTACATATACTTATATTACAAAATAGAAAATGTATAAAATACATAATACAAAATTATAATATAACATGATTTATTATATAACATTATATTACAACACATATGTATCATGTAATACGTAAGTATATGTAATAGAATATTATATATAATGTATATATATATTCATTGTATATATAATATAATATTATTCAGCCATAAAAAAGGAAATCCTGACATTTGCATCAACATTGATGTACCTTGAGGCTAAATGAGTTAATTAAAACATAGAAAGGAAAATATTGTAAGATCTTACTTTTATGTGGAATATAAAAACATTAAACTCATAGAATCAGTGAGTAAAATGGTGGTTGCAGGGGGTGGGGGTGAGGGGAATGAGGAGATGCTGGTCTGAGGATATAAACTTGGGGTTTTGAGATGATTGTGTTCCAGGGATCTAATGCACAGCATGGTGACTGTAGGTAATACTATGGTATTGCATACTTGAAAGTTGTAATGAGAGTGGAGCTTTGGTGCTTTCCCCATAACAGCAACAAAATGGTAATTATGTGAGGGAAAGGATGTATTAGCTAACTTTATTGTAAACATTGTGCAGTAAAATAAATGTATCAAATCATCACAGTTTTACACCTTAAACTTAAACAATGTATGTCAATTATATCTCAATAAAGCTGGATGAAAATAGCTTATATTACTTTCCTTTTAACCTTTTTTTTTTTGTTTTATAATTTGTGTATTCCTCTGATTTCCTCATCAAGATAGTAAACTTCTAAGGAGCATGGATTTTATCTTCCCTGACTTTATTTTGTAATGCCTATTATCTTATACAATGAGAAACTGTGTAGCTTTTAGTAATAAATGTGGGCTTTGTGGTCAGAAAGACATGGGTTCACATATAAATTAAAATCTAGGTTCTGATACTTAAGGGCAAGCCTCATTTTTCATATACAAGTCTTCAATAATAAAAATACCAAAGTCAAGGTTACTACTGAATCTTGACAACAAAAACTATATAAAGAATTTAGCTCAGTAATGTCCACACTGTACAACATCTGTTAATGTGGTGACAGTATCTCTATTGTCATCACCTTGGTTGGGGTGGGGAGTGTTGAAAGTGATCAAAACTCCTAGAGAGGAAATGTACAAGAATGTGAACTGATTACATATCATATGCTAAAATTCTTTCTCATGCATATGGTGAAATTAGTTATACTATTTAAAATGGGCAGAATTGGGGCGCCTCGGTGGCACAGTCGGTTAAGCGTCCGACTTCAGCCAGGTCACGATCTCGCGGTCTGTGAGTTCGAGCCCCGCGTCAGGCTCTGGGCTGATGGCTCAGAGCCTGGAGCCTGTTTCCGATTCTGTGTCTCCCTCTCTCTCTGCCCCTCCCCCGTTCATGCTCTGTCTCTCTCTGTCCCAAAAATAAATAAACATTGAAAAAAAAATTTTAAATGGGCAGAATTATATTCTAGAACTATAACATCTTAGAGGCAGCACATTTTCCCCTCAATCAAGCAGCTCAGAAAATGGAGATATAAGAAACAAAATTAGTTTGTTAAAGAGGATACAAATTTTTAATTATGTTTCCTTGATGACCCCTTTTAATATTCTCTGGCCTTCATTTCCTCCATTGGTAGTCTCTAGCCAACATAAAAGTAGTCATTTGGAAAAGATTTCTAACTTACCTTATCTGCTCTCTTATACTTGTTATTCTTCTCTTTCTTTCCCTCATATCTGGGACAGGAGATCTAGCTCATCCTTTAATTTGAGCTCCAAAATATCTTTGTGCATTATATAGGGCAGGTATAATTATAGGCAATTTAAAATGAGAAATAGTCCCAAATAGGTTAAGTTAGTTGCCCGTGGTCATACAGCTGTAGTCACTGGTAGGCAGGACGCAGACCTCATCTTTGAACTCCAGATTCAGTGTTCTTCCTATCACGCCAGTCTGGTTTTGACTTTCAAGACTGCTTGGGCCAGCCCATGGTGGGTAGTTTTAAATTTTGGATACAAAGTATGCCTCATGCCATCAACTCTTCAGTCAGTAGATAAGTGTCAACTTTGTCATAAGCATTGTAGTGTTTTATAACTAGCTGAGGAGAACAATTCAACCAAATGTAGCAAGAAAAGAAAAAGGTTTATATATAGGAAACATATTAGCAAAAGAACATGCTTTGCAGATATAGCATTTTATTTGTATTAAAAAATTTTTGTTTTAGTTTATTTAGAGAGAGAGCACAAGCAAGCAGGGGAAGGGCAGGGAGAGAGGGAGAGAGAGAATCCCAAGCCCTCTGTGCTGTTAGCATAGAGCCCGACGCGGGGCTCGAACTCAACAAACTGTGATATCATGATCTGAGCTAAAACCGAGAGTCAGATGCTTAACTGACTGAGCCACCCAGGCACCCTACAAACCACAGCATTTTAAAATAAGAGTCTGTTTAAGGTGAGTGCCATGTGTATTTGGTTCCCCCTTGGAATTCCTAATTCAATGGTGATTATTTGCTTAGGAAAACATGTTTCCAATGATAAACCCAATTTAAAAGGTGCAAATCTTTTCTATTACACATCACTCTATAAAGACACTATTCACTTGTGTGAAGTACAGGAATTTTTGGTGCTCAATTATACTTTGAGCTTGTTCCTAGAAAAATAAACCTCTGAGTTTCTATTTTTATTTTTATTTTTGACCTCTCCCCAAAATGCCAAGTGTAAGTTCTCATACACAAAAAACACTGAGAAAATATTATCCACTGACTTCTGGAAGGTAAACCTTATTGAACAAAAACACTGTCCCATTTCTTGGAGGTGCTGGAGTCATAATTCATCTCCTTGTAGACACAAGTGAAAAGCAACTCTCAGCACAGCTGCCTCTGCTCCTGGTCTGTGCAGTGATTGATGGGACCGGAAGTAGGCAGTAAGGGCTCCTAAGGATTTCTCACAGAGTTCATAACCTGAAGGACATGGATGACTTGGGACTTCAGTGATAAACTCTGCATGGTCTGTAAACCCCTACCATTAGTATGCAAATATTCCTACATACCTTTATATATACACCTTAACTGAAATGTATATAAACTTGGTCCTTTATTAATAATATCTGGTCTAAGCTACTCATGTGGCTAAGGAATTAGATATCATGAGTCAGAAGAGGACCGCATAGCCCACTGATGCTTTTATACACTCAGAGGGAAAAGCTGAAACATTGAGGTATTGCCTTTGTGACTTCACTCCCCCAGTCTTTGAGAACTACGGGTAGGATGAAGTATTGAGATAATGTTCTTTAGCCATAAATTTCAAATGGAGAGTGCAAAGATTAAGAAGATTATATTGACTACCTCTGTTAGATGCCCAAAAATATCTCATTAGATTCGCTGAAAGCGATACCCGTGAAGAATCTGGAACGAACAGCTATAAAAGGAATGGTAAAGTGCTGGAAGATCTGAGAATTTTAGGATAAAATAAACTAGATATGTTGGGAGTAGCATCTGTCTCCAGAGAAGGGAATGGATGTCTGATTGTATTGCGGGCATTAAGGTAGTCATTTATTAAATGTTAGGCTTCTTAATGTTCCAGAAGTTGTTTTATTTCCAAAAGTTGAGTCTTCTGTACTGTACTTTTTAGTAGACTCGAGATTTAATATCTGCCTGCATCACACTTCCTTCTTTTCTTTTCTTACCATTAGGTTCTCTTTTTCATTTTCTTCATCTCCCTTATATTGCAAGCTCCACAAAACATTTGTTTTGTCAACACACTCTCTCTCTCTCTCTCTCTCACACACACACACACACACACACACACACATTCTTCTATATGCAAACATCTGTGTTGAAAAGAAGGTGATAAGAGAAAGTATTAACTTCTGCGCTGTATGTCACTAGATATCTCTTTTCTGCAGATATTTCAAGGCTACAAATATCTTTTGTATTTTTTCACTATCCCTATTAAATGCATGTGATTCATAGTGAAATTTGCAGAGGTACATCAGTATCACGGAATAGAGAATACTATAAACACCATGGTTCTATGATTTAAAAAAAAAGGGGGGGAGTGACATCAGCTGTTTTGGCAAACATTTCTTCATTTCTACTCTGGGAAGATAATAGTTGTCAGTTACTTGGAATACTTTTTCTTGTTAGTGGATTCTATTTATGATTTATATTGAACTTCTAAAGAAAAACATATTTCATTTGGTTGAGACCAAGAGTGTAGGGAAATTACAGAAATGCCAACTCTAGATAATTGCCAATGTAGAGAGGCAAACTCTATTGATTGTGTTTTTTTGGATTTGACACCATCTTTTCATAACAAGGTTTTATGGACCACAGGGTTTACTATAAAAGAAGTTCAGTGCTTTATTGTAGATGCTCAAAGGAAGAGAATTATCCCCATTATTAAACTGAGAATAGTCGGTAAAACAACCATATTAATTTATGCACACACTTCCCATTGCTGTCATAGAGGTGAGAATCACATTCTTAGCAATCAGTCTGGTCAACCTGTAATTACTGTGTCTTGGAAGGATAATATTTATTGCAATTTTTTAAAATTGTCATAATATGTAATAAGAATTACTAATTTTTCGAGCTTGTCATGGTTTGGAGTTAACTGCTTGAGAATTAAATATTATGTTGGAGACCAAAGCAAAGTTGAAGCTTAGTTAATATTTAACCGATTTTCTCTTTGGTTTAAAAATGCGTAAACAGATGATATAGATACAATAAAATACCTTATTTTTATAAGAGAGAACCTCAACTGTTATCATCAGATTAGTTTTGTGGTTTTATTACACTCAACAAGAATAGTTGATTTTAACTTGATGCCTATTTCTAAATTACTAATGAAGGAATTTAATAAAGGTTCCCACTGTTGGACTTCAAACTTGAGATTATTCAAAGTATATTCAAGTTTGTTGATGCTTTTTTTTTAACATTTTATTGTATTTATTTTTGAGACAGAGAGAGACAGAGCATGAACAGGGGAGGGGCAGAGAGAGAGGGAGACACAGAATCTGAAACAGGCTCCAGGCTCTGAGCTGTCAGCACAGAGCCCGACGCGGGGCTCAAACTCACAGACCGTGAGATCATGACCTGAGCCGAAGTCGGCCGCTTAACCGACTGAGCCACCCAGGTGCCCCATGTTGATGCTTTTCAAATAATAGAACCCCTGCTTGCAATCTGGAGGTTTATAAAAATTTTTAAATCAAGTCAGTAGATTTCTTCCTAGGCCTGATGAAGAGAACTAACAATTATTAAACTCCCAAATTATACTAACCTGGGTAAGCTTGGCTTTTTATGAAGTATATTGGCATTTATGGTAAGAAACAAATAGCTGATTGGGTCATTTCTGCACTGGAAAACAAAAGGTTTTACTTTGAACCAGGTAGGCTCAGTGTGTTATGCTTTTTAAATGTATCACCAATTAAACTTCCCTCTGTTGCCTGAATATTGCCAGAGGCATTTCATCTTAATGTCTGCATAGTTTCCAGTACACTGTGACCATTTAATTGTACTGTGGGAGATGCAAATGTGTTTTTACAGTTGCTTATTTCATGTTTTTTTCCCCAGTAGATCTGATTTCCGTGTTGAGATGGTGCGCAAAACCTGTCAAAATTTTAGACCATATTGTGTTTTATATCCAGTTTGTTCAACTATCATATAGGATTCTCACCACACTCTTCCCTCTACCTTCCTTCTTTCCTGATTTCCTCCCTTTCTTTTCAGTGGAAATGAGAGGAAGGCATCTGATGTACTGTTTGTTTCTATGATGATTGCTAATGTTAGGATCCAACTTTTGGTAACATCTTCTCAATTATAAAACTCAAAAGACATTGATTTACCCTCAGAGCCTTCTCATCCAGGGCAGCAACCTGTCAGAATAAGGTGTTGGAATCAAAATGGGAGGATTGTTGCAGACAGAGGTCTTCCCCCCTACCCCCACACCCACACAAAAATAGGGACAGAATGTATTTTTTCTTATTTTTTAATGTTTATTTATTTTTGAGAGAGAGACAGAGAGAGACAGAGACAGAGCACAAGTAGGAGAGGGGAGAGAGAGAGGGAGACACAGAATCCGAAGCAGGATTCAGACTCTGAGCTGTCAGCACAGAGCCTGACGTGGGGCTCGAATCCACAGACTGTGAGATCATGACCTGAGCCAAAGTCAGTCTCTTAACCAACTGAGCCACCCAGGCGCCCTGGGACAGAACGTATTTGATTCATTATTTTTAATGATGAAGTCTTACCCAATTTTATTTTGTTTAATAAGCTAAACAATAATGTAGCATGATCTAAGTAATCAGTTATAATATTTGATTACCAAAGATCGATGGAGAACTTTTTAAAAGCTGAGGTTTTGAAAGTCATGTCGTCCTAAGACTTGAAATGAGGGGAGTTTGCAACTTATACACAGCATTCAAGCCCCCTCCTCCTCATTTGAACCCCCAAAGCATCTGCAGTTTCTCTCCCTTGCTTGTCCTTAAATAAAATGCTGTCTCTTGTCCTCCTCTGCTATTCCTTAGCTTTATCTCAACCATCTCTGTGACTGGAATGCTCTTCCCCAGAATCTACAAGGCTAACTTCGTCACCATCCTCCAGTCTGTCCTGAATCATCCATCCTGACCATCTATTTTATCCCAAAACATTTGCTCCCACCCCACTGCAAACTCCTGGTCCTCTCATTCTGCTTTTTTTTTTTTTTTCTTTTATATATAGTACTCATCATCTTTTACCCTAGGTAATTTGCTTATTGATTATATTTCTCATGGATTTAATTCCCATGTTAAAGTATAACCCTCAAAAGGGCAGTGATATTTGTTTGAACTGTTCATGGGTACATTTTAATCACCTAAGACAGAGTTTGAGACACAGTAGGAGCTCAGTTAATATTTGTTGAATGAATCAGTCATTTCATATGACCTAATTGGTATGGTAGATTTGTTTCCATTGCAGAGCAAAAGATACCTAAAATTTTCTTAATTATTTTTAATTAGAAGTTAGTATGAAAGCATAGAGTTTGGCAGAGGGCATGAAATAATTACTGAGGACTAAAGAATAGTTATCACAAATGTGATATGGTAGCTCGGTTTGTATTGTTAGCCCCAAATCATAAGAACATTTAGATACCTGCTTTGTTCTTTAGAAGGAATACCATTAGATAATTGTATTTATTGCAGTAAAAATATTCTAACATTTTAGCACCAATAAAATTGTAGATCATCAAAATATTTTCTGAGCAGAAGCAGGTGTGTTGTGCAAGTTTTGTAATGATACACATCTGAAATAAGAGGCAGATCGTGATTCCTTAAAGAGCTGGAGTGTTACAACCAGCGTAGCAAATAACTTTGGTTTCCTGCATTGCAGTCTTTTACCCAAATTGCAGATGCTGTTGAAAATTAATGTATCACATTTTTAAAAGTTACAGCTGTGAAACTACTCTTATCCCTCTTAAACTACGGTCTAGTGTATATATTCACATGAAATCTAAATAAATATAGACTTTTAACCTGAAAATAAATTAAATTTACAGTATTATATCTTTTGTTTTGTTTTACTATTTTGAGAGAGAGAGAGAAAGTATGTGCACGAGTGCATAAACTGGGGAGGGCCAGAGAGAGAGAGAGAGAGAGAGAGAGAGAGAGAGAGAGAGAGAGAGACTCCCAAGCAGGCTCCATGCTGTTAGTGCAGAGCTGACACAGGGCTTGATCCCATGAAGGCTGAGGTCATGACCCGAGTCGAAATCGAGTGGGACGCTTAACCAGCTGAGCCACCCTGGTGCCCCTAAAATGCTGTTTTTTGAGACATAGTCATTTTCACTATAAACACAGAATTAATAAGCATTCTTGCAATAAATGCAACTTTATCTGTCATATTTGCTGATTGATACAAGAATATTAAAGAGCTATTGACGGAGAAGTGTTCAATAGCAACCTCAAGTTTACCTTATGGAAACAAAAAAATGGTTTTCTTTGAAGAGTGGGAGAGATTTAATTAAACATAAATTGAGGAAAAGGTTACTTTCTATTAAAATTTAAAAGGTTAAGAAAGTAAGTACAAAGCAATCCGTGAGACCATTTTTCCAAATGCTCACTTCCATTTGCATCATACAAAGCAGATAAGTCATGCGTCCCTCCACACCCCAAAGTGGAAAACGGATGTATGTGTGTAACATAAAAGAACATCTGTTAGTAGGTCTCACCTGAAGAAATGGGAAGGGCAAAAGCTTCCTTCTTTCAGAATTAATTTGATAATTAGAGTTCTCTCTCAAATCTCAGATGACTCAACACAGAATAGCACAGAATGTCAAAGCGTAGAGGGAGTTTCCAATGTAAATTAATAGGTTGATGGTAATAAGTAGAAGTGGCGCCAATTCCTCCTTTTCTAATTGCTAATATAATCATAATACAGTAAGACAGTATGGGAACACACGAAAGTTAAAGAAGGAAAAAGACAGGTCTGCTTATTATTATTTCAGTATGAGATGTGGCAGTAAATTTGAGGCTGAGGGAAAAGTCAGTTGTGGTGGTGGTGTTTTTTTTTTTTTTTTTTTTTTTTTTTTTAATCATCCTTCCACTGAGGGAACTGCTCTATTTCCAAAAATGAGTTCTTAAAAAAAGAAAACTACAGTCTGTACTTTGAAATCAGGTGCAATTATCCTATTAGCAATTGAAACCTTCCCCACATCAGGAGAGGCTTAATTTAAACTACTTAAGTCTAAGGTAATTGGATTGACTACTCCCTAGTAACTAGACTGCATTTACTGGGATGGTCAATTCCACAGTCCTATGAATGTAATCTCCAATTCAGAATGATCAGGGAACATCTGTGGAAAATTTCTGGCTTACAATTATTTTTTGTGCCTAATTTAAATAAATCCTAAAAGGAATCTAAAAGTTGCTCTGGGTTCCCTAACATGGTGATTGGAATTAAGGTACTCCTATTGATAGAAATATCCTTTTCACAAAGATTCTTGTGGTAATATGTAAGTATCTCAAATAAAATAAAGTTAATCAATGTTATTCAAGGATAATGGGAGGTAGTAAGTAGAGGGAGAGGACAGGAGTTTTTGTATCTTGAGTTGCTATTTATTCATAAGCCTCTCAGTGCCTTACTTTTTAACTGATTGTAAAGAAGAAAGAACCCATAAACTAAGTCATTTTAAGATATCAACGACTAAAATTGTATTAAAATTTTTGTATTACTCTTTCCAAGATTGTCTGCATCTTCAAACAGGATGTCTATAGGTGGAAATATTTTAATTTAAATAAAGAGGCTCTAGCTGGTGGTACAAGTGGGAGACACATTTGACTGGATGCCACCTTTCAAGTCAAACACCAAAGTACAATTTCTATTATATTCCTAATGAGTCACTTTCTTAGATTTTAAAATGAAACTTCTCATCGGTTTCTGGTTGTGGATAATATGGAGTGAGGATACGCCCTCCTATCTCTGTCACCAAAATCAACTGTAAAACCTGAACAGTATGGACGGATCAATTACTTGAGGATTCTTCAAAGTAAATAGATTCACAGTAGCCAAAAGGTGAAAACAACCTAATTGTCCATTGATGGATAAACAGATAGTGAAGAGATGTTATATTCATACAATGGAATATTGCTCAGCCATAAAAACTAATGAAATTTTGCCATTTGTGACAACATGGATGAACCTGGAGAATATTATGCTAAATGAAGTAAGTCAAACAGAGAAAGACATTTTATCACATCTATCACACATATCGCACTTATGTGTGTAATCTAAACAAACAAAACAAAACAAAACCCAGAGTCATGGACACAAAAAACAAACACATCCGTGGCTGCCGGAATAATGGGAAGCAAAATGGGTGAAGGGGATTAAGAAATATAAATTTCTAGTTATAGAATAAGTAAGTCATGGGAAAGTAATGTACAGCATGGGGAACATGGTCATTGACATTGTATTAACTTTGTAAACTGCCATATGGTAACTAGACTTGTGGTGACCATTTTGTAATGTATACAGATGTCAAATCACCATGTTTTACACCTGAAACTAATATAATAGTGTATGTCAGTCGTACCTCAATAATTTTTAAGTGGTTTAAGAAATTAAGACTTGAATAAATAAGTCAACCAGTATCTGTGCTGGCAAATCATGCAAGTGGAAACATTGCTGTAAACAAATGTCATAAGGGAATGAAGCCTGTGGGAATCACAGAAATAAAAAATGTAAAAGAAAAAGTAACAAAAATTTTCAGGATTTAAAATTGAAGTTAAAAATTCACTTCAGACTGGGGCGCCTGGGTGGCTCAGTCGGTTAAGCTTCCGACTTCGGCTCAGGTCATGATCTCATAGTTCATGAGTTTGAGCCCTGCGTCAGGCTCTGAGCTGACAGCTCAGAGCCTGGAGCCTGCTTCAGATTCTGTGTCTCCCTCTCTCTCTGCTCTCTCTCTTTCTCTCTCAAAGATAAATAAACATTAAAAATTTTTTTAAAAATTCAATTCAGACAAAATATTTGCTGTGGAAAATAAGGCAGAAATATGTTTATGTTAAGCAAAATTGTCCATCTGTCCCCTTGTTGCATTCAAGAACCAACTGGAGACTTCTTGTTTCCTCATTAATATAGAAGACTGAGCTAGCGTTAGAGTGGAACAGACGATGGTGCCTGATTGCAGTTCAGTAACAATATGACACCAGTGTCCATATATTTCCTTTAATTTGCGTTGCTTTACTTGATGTGATTGGGTGAAATTCAGCACTTCTAAAATATTCTAGGTTATTCATAATTCAATTAATAAAAGATTATAATCCTGGATATGAGATTGGTATGTGAAGATAGGATGGACAGTTGTTGGCTATCCCCCTCAGTCCTTTCCTCCTTATTCTCTTCTCAAGAATTTTCCATTTGGGATCCTGTTTGTTCTGGGGAAACTGATTCTACCTCTGGGACCTGGGACATTCCTCTGGCCACAGAATTGGTGCAGTGGAAGGTGCAGTGAATTCTAATCTGATCCAACCAAAGTGAACCTTTGGATGTGTGCTCAAGTTTCTGGGACAAAAACACCCTCTCTACTACTGATATGAAGGAATGATTTTGTATCTATGAGATCTATTAACTACCATGTTGGAATCATGAGAGGGGTGACATCAGTGCTGAAAACAGCAGAGTAAAGAGATTGGCAGAAACCAGTCATTTGAAATTATCAAGCCTATCGAAAGTCCAGCTCCTTCTTTTGCACTTACAGTTACATAAACCATATACATTCCTTAACTGCTAAGCCAATATTACTCATTTTTTTTTGTAATAAGTAACAGTATCATACCTGCTACTGAAGGAAAACTAGGCTTTTTGTGATGGGCAGAATAATGGCCAACATAAGATGTCCACACCTTAATCCCTGGAACCTACAACTCGATTGTTACATGGCAAATGGGAAATTGAGATTCTAAATGGAATTCAGATTGTAACCATCTGACCTCAAGATGGGCTCAAAGTAATCATCATCCTTAAAATTGAAAGCGGGAGACAAAAGATGAGTTAGTGTCAGTGTGATTCAACTTGAGAAAGAGTCAACCAGCCATTGCTGACTTTGAAGATGGAAGTCTGGAGCCAAGTGCCAATGAAAGTGACTGATCCCTAGGGATTAGAAACGCAAGGATATGGACTCTGCCCTAAGCCCCCAGAAGGAACACAGCCCTTATATCATCTTGATTTTAGTCCCATTTTGGACTTCTGATCTCCAAAACTTAAGATAATAAATTTAGGTTGTTTGGAGCCATCAAGTTTGTGGTAATTTGTTACAATAGTGATAGAAAAGTAAAGCCGTTAAGTTAGCTGTTCCTGTGGGAACTTCTCCATCGTGTACCAAGCTTGTTTAGTTGTCCCTCTCATACACTTCTTCAGCACCCTGTCCACAGCTTTTATAATCTGTATATACTTTAGCATGTCTTTTTTTTTTTTTTTTTGATGTTTATTTTTGAGAGAAAGAGAGCAAGCATGAGTGGGGGAGGGGCAGAGAGAGGGAGACACAGAATCCAAAGCAGGCTCTGGGCTCTGAGCTGTCAGCACAGAGCCCGAAACAGGGCTTGAACCCACAGACCTCGAGATCATGACCCAAGCCGAAGTTAGGGGCTTAACCGACTAAGCCATCCAGGTGTCCCCAGCATGTGTTTCTTAAAAATAGTAACATTCAGGGGCGCCTGGGTGGCGCAGTCGGTTAAGCATCCGACTTCAGCCAGGTCACGATCTCGCGGTCCGTGAGTTCGAGCCCCGTCGGGCTCTGGGCTGATGGCTCACAGCCTGGAGCCTGTTTCCGATTCTGTGTCTCCCTCTCTCTCTGCCCCTCCCCCGTTCATGCTCTGTCTCTCTCTGTCCCAAAAATAAATAAAAACGTTGAAAAAAAAATTAAAAAAAAAATAGTAACATTCATTTGGAGAGAGAGAGCATGCACATGGGGGAGGGGGAGGGGCAAAGGGAGAGGGAGAGAGAATCTTAAGCAGGCTCCATGCCCAGTGTGGAGCCTGTTGCTAGCCTAGATTTCATGACTGTGAAATCATGACTTGAGCTGAAATCAAGAGTCAGACACTTAACCGCCTGAGTCACCCTGGTGCTCCCAAAACAGAGACATTTTCTTACATAATCACAGATAGTTATGAAAATCTAGAAATTAACACTAGGACAATATTAACACAATATTTCAGTCTGTAGTCCTTATTCAAATTTTATTGTCTCATTAATGCCCTTAATGTCAAAGCGTGCTTTTATTTATTTATTTATCGCTGGTCAAGGATCCAATCCAGGATCACACATTGCATTTAGTTTTCCTGTCTTTTTCATGTGCGTTTTCTGCAACATTTTCTCGTTCCTTTGTCTTTTGCATCAATCATGTTTTTGGAAAGTACAGGCTGAGTATTTTTCTGAAAATCCCACAGTTTGATGTTTCCTCAGGATTTGATTCAGGCCATGCATTGTTGGCAGAAATACCACAGATGTGTCCTCAGCACATCCTGCCAGTAGGCAGACGTTGTCAAGTTGGGCCAGTTACTGGTGATATTTATTAACTTTGACGTCACTTGGCTAAGGTGGCAACTACCATTTTTCTTTACTATAAAGTTATTAATTCACTGTTTATAATTAATAAGTGCTTCATAAAGAGATACTTTTAGAGTCTTGCCTGCTAGTTTTAACCTCTATTTGTGGTCCTTGCCTGAAAAATGCTTACTATAGTGGTTGCCAAATAGTGATTTTCTAATTTATTTTGTGTCTCTTTATTAGTGGAATTCTGTCCTAAGGAAGAGTTTTTCTTTCTTATCTATTCATTTAGTTTTCTCACGAGATACTGCTTATAATTAATAAGTATTTCATGAAGAGATACTTTCTCACATTTATTTTTATTAGTATGGACTCATGGATTCCTATTTTGTTACGTGGGTTGTAACTCATCACTATAATGATTTATTTGCCTCTACCATCTCACACTAGGCCAGTGGTAGTCTTTTCAAGCTGACTCCAGTGTCGTTTTGATATGTCCCCATGAATCTTTGAATGCTTTCTTGCAGTCTGGCACTCTACGTTTGTCTTTTACTTTTCATGTCCCAGCCCCAGAATCAGCCATTTTTTTCAAGGAGCCCTGGTTCCCTTTATTGGAGATGGTATTTTGAAATCAAGATCTCAGTGCTAGCCGTGTGTGTGTTTTGTTTTTGTTTGTGTTTGTGTTTGTTTTTGTTTTTGTTTTTGCTTTTTTTTTTTTTTTTTTTTCTACTAGAGTTTCATTGCTTTCGGGTCTTTTCAGCAAACGGACCTAGCAGGTAGAGAGGAGACTTGAAATCGTCAGCTACAATTCTGGATTTGACTACTTTTATTTTTCAATCAGTTTTTGCTTCATGTAATTTGAAACTCTGTTGATGCAGCAGTTGGGATGGCTGTGTTTTCTTGGTAACCTGCCCATTTATTGTTATAAAATGTCCCTCTTTGTCTCTGGTAATGTTTTTGTTCTGAAGTCAACTTTGTTTAATATTAAATAGAGTCACTCCAATGTTCATTTTGTTTTCTGTGTTGAAAACAGTATTAGATGTAATTCAGACATCATACAGCTCATCCATTTAAAGTGCTTTTTTTAGTATATTCATTCACACATAGGGTTGTGAAGCCAATACCATAATCTAATTGGAGAAGGCTCTGTTTACCCAAAGAATCCCTGTATTTATTTATTAGCAGTGAACCCTGTCCTTGCTAGACCCCCACACTCACTTTAAGCAACTGCTAGTCTACTTTCTGTTTCTATAAATTTGCTTACTCTGGACATTTCATATAAGTAGAATCATACAATATGTGGTCTTTGTGACTGGCTTATTTCACTTAGCATAGTGTTTTCAATCTTCATCCATGGTGTAACAGGTACCAATGCCTATTTATTTTCATAGTTTGGTGATATTCCAGTGAATAGCATATTTGTTTCCTATTGCTGATGTAACAGATTTAGTGGCCTGAATCAACATAAATGTATTGTCTATCAGTTCTACAGATTAGAAATTCAGTATGAGCCTCACTTTGTTAAAATCAAGATGATGGCTAAGCTGCATTCCTGTCTGGAAGCTGAGGAGAATTCATTTCCTTGTTTGTTCCAAGGAACAAGATGTCCCCTGGTCCCCTGGTCCTTGCTTTATGGCCCTCTCTCTCTCTCCATTTTCAAAGCCAACAAAAGCAGGTGGAGTTCTCACATGGAATTACTGTGACTGACTCTTCGGTCTCCTTCCTCAAGTTTTAAGGAGCTTTGTGATTACACTGGACACCTTGATCTTTCAGGGTAACCTTCCGTCTCAAAGCCCTTAACTTACACATCTTCGGAAAGCCCCTTTTGCCAGGTAAAGAAACATACTCACAGGTTCCAGGGATTAGGACATGGTCATATTGGGAGGCCTTTATTCTGCCTACCCCATTTGGATATGCCACATTGATTTATCCATTTATCTATTGGTGGACTTTTGGGCTGTTTCCACTTTTTGGTCTTCATGAATAATATACTTCTGCATTTCATGTACAAATGTTTCCATTTCTGTTTGGCATATACTTAGGAACCGAATGGCTGGGTCATGTGGTGACTCTGTATTTAACTTTATGAGAAATTGCTACACTGTTTTCCAAAGTAGCTGCCTCATTTCCCATTCCAACAATCTATGAAGGTTCCAGTTTCTCCACATCCTTACCAACAAGTATTATTTCGAGTCTTATTTATTATAGCCATCCTCACATTTTCCTTTCTAATTAGTGTTTGGATGGTAAATTTATTTCCATTCTTTGACCTTTAACCTGTGTATTTATATTAAAGCAGATTTCTTGTGAAGAGCATAAAATGCATCCTACATCGTGTTATGTATGTGTGTGTGTGTGTGTGTATATATATATATATATATGCATTTTATATATATATACATATATATGTCAAAGCCCTTTAATATTAATTTCTATAACACTTTTTTAGAGCCAAGTTTTTTAAAATAGTGAACAGTTCACAAATTTGCCTATCGTCCCTGCTCAGGGACCATAGTAATCTTCTCTCTATCATTCCAGTTTTAGTGTGTGTGCTGCTAAAGTGAGCATTCTTATAATAATGTTCTTCCTTGATTATAACCTTACTAAATTATAGGCCTTTTGAGGGCAGAGATAATGTCTAATCTACTTATAATTGTCTTTCCTAGCCTCATGCCTGAAGTATTTGTTGAATGAATATGTGAAACTTAATAGATTTTCACTGTAGACATTTTATTCAAAAGGCTTATCCCATAGTTGTCAATACGCTTTCAATTATTTCCTGTTGGAGGGACACCTGAGTGTATCAGTTATCCACTTGAAAGGGATCTGGATTGAACCTACTTATTTCCGACAAGGTGTTTATTAACCTTTTTATTCCATCGGTTTACAAATGTTTAGTAATCCAATAATTATTCTCTTCTTTCTCCCAAGTCAAAGTTCTTTTTTAGTCTAATATTTATGTGGTCTTTTTCTGGACTGGCTTGACATCATGCCCCTTTAATATTATACTATTACGCTCTCCAGGATACATTTTGATCAACTAAACATTCCATCTAACAGATGTGTCCGTAAAAGGATAGATCTTTACTTGCAGCAGAAATAAATTTGGCACATGATTGAAACTGTTCATACACAAAGGAATAGGTATCAAGTTAACTGGAGTGCCATGGCATCATAATGCAAAACAGCAAAATATTTATTAAAAGAATACATTTAAAAATTTAGAGATAATGGCAGTATCTGAAAAGATCCAAAGAACATTTTGTAAATGTTAAATCTCCTGCATCTTTGTTGCTTTGATGTTTTAGAGTTTGCCGAAAGATTTGTCAAAAGTAATTTACGGTTAGAGGATCTATTTTTGTATTACCATGGAAGGAAATATAATGTAGTTTTAAAAATTAAAACTATGGACAAAGCATAGACTCTTAATCCTGACTCATTAAAAAAGACTTAAATGCAAACAGCCAATGGCTTTTAATTATAGGAGAATATATTGCAAGCTTTAGTATCATCTAAATATAAAATCTATCTTTAATACCCTAAATTAAGTGGAATAGATGACGGGTTTTAATTGATATGGACTGTTTTTTAAATAAGATAAATTACTTTGAATTGTTTTGTAGTTCTTTTCTGTTTCTCACACTTCTCACCTGACTCAAGTTAAAATTCCTGGAGGGTAGGAATCATGTCTTTTGGTTGTTTGGTACATTCACAGCAGTGAAAAACATAACATACATACATAACACGTGCTGATAAATATTATTTGAAAGCATGCGTCCTCTCTGACAACTTCTGTTCTCTCGCCCAGATGCCTCTTCCAACCCTCTGCTTCCTGTACGGCTCTGTTTCTTGTTCCGTTGCTTCTCAGATGTCACCGTGTCACAGAGGCCTTTCTCTACCACGTTGTGTGAAATCTCAGTTACTTTCACCCTGGTCCATTGTCCTGCACAACTTTTTTCCACTTATGGAAAATAAAAAACTATGATTTTTCTGTGGGCACAATAAGAAAGTGTGCAAGAAATTCTAACATATTTTTTTAACACAAGCTTAATTTTTATTATGACAGTAATACAAGCTTTCGTGGAAAATTAGAAGATGTATAGATAAAAGAAAAATGTCTTTTATCTGCAGTGACATAAACATTTAAATTTAACACTTCCCAGGGTTTTCGTTGTAAATATTAATTTATTTTGTTTTCTACTTTCATTTATGAAGTTTCAAACACAAATAAAATATATATCATTAAAATTTGAATTTAAATGACAATAGAATGTAATAAAGCATTAATTTTAACTATTTGAAAATTGAAAAAAATGAAAAGCTATGTAATGTGAAGACAATTCAACATGATATATTAACTATGTTATCAATATACATTTGTTTCCATAAAAGAGTGAAAATAGCATCAAGTTTCCCAATAGTGCATTAAGAGAATTAAAGATTTTAATACTTACTTGATATTGATGCTTAGATAAATCGATTTTAATTTTATTTCCAATCGGCTAAATAATGATAAAACATTTTATATGAAATTGAGTTTTGCCATATTTTTGCTTCTCTCTTCCATAAAGTATGGATTTCATAATTTCAATTTTAAAAATCCGTTGGGTAAAAATAACCTGTACTGTACAAGTTGACATTCTTAAAGTCAACAGATACAGAGGCCAAAAGGTTTTGTGGCATGTTTAATTACCAAGACTGAGGTAGTAATATTCTGATTAAATTATTATTTCTGTCTTAGCATTGGTTTTAGAAGATTTAGCTTAGGCCCATATGGAAGTGAGAGCGGGAGAGAACAGTTATGATGATGTTTTGCCTGTATGGTGACAGTGAGCACTTTGGGATTTCCATAATTGAACTCCTTTTCTTGTCTCATACAAGTCTGGGTGTCTCATATTGATGCCAAGGCCTACTCTGCAGAATCGTTATGAAGGCTAGGAATATATACCAGTCAGGAATTGAGCACAATGCACAGAGTAGACAACTCAGCACACAGGGACTTATTATCTTATGCATTCATTTGCAAGTTAAGTTTTACTGTTTGCTCCTACTCTACACAAAATTTGATCTCTTCCCTTCTCTTCTTTTCTCTTCTCTTTTCTAAAAATGTCTTACCAACACAGGGTCTCGGGAATTATTTATTCTCTAGAGGAAAGTAGAATACTTGCTATTATGTCTAGGTTTTCTAACTGGATATGTGGCAGAGATTGTTCTTCATGTATTTTCCTCCTGTGAAACAGCGATAATATTTTCTGCTTACCTAGAGCGATATGTGTGGGTGATAAAGACAGAAGATAACACTTGCTACCAGCTTTCAAAAATATAAAATATTTAAAACTGTCTTTTGGTTTTACACATTTTATCAGAGGTCACAAATTGGTGGCCCCAACTTGGACTTTAAGACTTTTTTTTTTGGCATGCGTATACAATTTCTTTCAGAAAGAGCCTTTGTGCTCCAGCTTACCATATTCTTTACAACTCCTGTGCTGTTAGACTATTTTATTAATTTGTATTGATTTGCATTTCCATTTGAATTATTACTAATGTAAAAAATGAAAACTGATTTTGTGTATTCTTCCAGTCATTTCTTTGTGAAAACAAGTTTGGGTTAGCAGATCTTCAGGGTTCTTTTTTTTTTTTTAATGTTTATTTTTGAGAGAGAGAGAGAGAGAGAGAGAGAGCAAGCAGGGAAGGGGCAGAGAGAGAGGGAGACACAGAATCCGAAGCAGGCGCTGCAGGCTCCGAGCTGTCAGCACAGAGCCCGATGATGGACTCGAACCCATGAACCATGAGATCATGACCTGACCGGAGGTCGGACGCTCAACTGACTGAGCCACCCAGGCACCCTTCCTCAGGGTTCTTTAACACTGTCATATACTGTCAGGGTTCTCTTAACACTGTCATAACACTGTCAACCAATGTCATATTATTACTTTCAAACAGAACCTAGGAGGTTTGTGAATTTGATTAGTAATATATACAAAATTGTATCTTTATTTCCAGAATGTTCTTTAATTATGAATGTAGGCAACAAACCACAGCAGTATTAGAACCTATACTCCATCGCTAATAGAAGGTACACATTTTGTAGTCCTATTACCCTTTCTGCAGATGTCTTGAAGTATTGCTCATCTTTACTTTGAAATTATAGTTGTTGTTAAACCCACTGCTAGATCGTGTTATCTTATTGGTATTCAAGAGCATACATTGCTCTGTCACAAATATGTCCTAATAATATTTGGATAATTGTATTTCAGAATACTTTGTTTCATTTGTATCTTTTATAATCCCTTGTGTTTTAGTTCATACACTTAACATCCTTCTGAGAAGTACCTTGGCAAGAAAGAAACAAAATAAGAAAGAAAACAAAACAGAACAAAAACTACAGCTCTAAAACCACGTTTCTTTATGTAAATAAAGTACTTATTAGTTCAAAGCAGCATATTCGGTACTGTCATCAATTCAGTACTGTCATGTAATATTTATTTTCAGTGAAAGAAAGCATATTGGAAATTATTATCTCCCAATTGCAACATTATTCCTTTAGTGAATGTTTCTTTACTTAACAGCACCTTTCTCACAAACACATTTATATGCACATTTTATCTTTTAACACATTAGCTAAAAGGAGCACAAAATGGTTTAAAATTATGTATTAAGAATTTATTACACCCACCACTATATTTGCATAGATTTGAAAACAGCAAAATAGCACCATGTAAATCACATACAATATGGGTTTTGAAAACCTGGACAAAATGAAAACATTCAACTGTGAAATTTTAAATGGTAGGCCTGGACTTTGATGAGTCTTTTACTTCAAACGTACACAGTTGTTCTCTGCTGTAACTGCCCAAATTATGTTTTCTACTTGTTGGTGTACCAACCAGTGTTTTAACCTTCATGTCAGGTGTGAGTTCATACAAAAAAGCAGTCACTCCAAATATACCAGGTGCTTCTGTGTGTCATCGAAATGATCGGTGTGATGATATTCTGTACTGATGTGGCTTTCTTCTGATCAGAGTGTGAGTAAGGATTATGCCTCTGCTGAACAAATTACATTTTTTCTTACATGCTTCCCTGAGAACTGATTATCAGAACTCTGACTTTCAAGACAGCAGTATGGCATTAAAAAATAATCAAGCCATTAAAAGGTAAAATACCAAAAGATATTATTTAATACTGTTATAGCATTACCTTCTCCTACCCCTGCAAGAATAAAAAAAAATCAATCAATATGGAGCAAGTATGCCGATACCGTAATTTCATATCCCTAGCCTGCACCTCTCCCTTTAACAGAAGATCCTATGTAGTGTCTAAGAGAATAGTGATATTTTATACATTAATAATCATGTGCACATTAGTAATGATTTCCACCATTCACATTAGATTATAAACTCCAAAAAGTGGTGATCTTTCTTTCAACCCATCCAAAAGTGTATCATAGGATGAATGGACACTAGAGAGTATCATAGGGGTGTGAGGGATTGAGACAGGGAAGGAAAGGAAAGGAAAGGGAAGGGAAGGGAAGGGAAGGGAAGGGAAGGGAAGGGAAGGGAAGGGAAGGGAAGGGAAGGGAAGGGAAGGAAATAGGGTACACAGTGGCTCACTACCCCTGGAAAATTCTGGAAAAGAGTGTGGGAAACACGTCAGAAGCTTGGATAGTTATTTTCCAGCTTTCATCCATCATTGGCCTAGAGCTGCTATGGAGGCATTAATGTGCTACAGTTGTCACTTTTCATAAGTCCCATCCACAGGTCAACAGGGGAAGAGGAAGTCCTCAGGTACAGAGACTCAAGTGATCCCAGGATAAGGCCTTCCACACCTGCAGGACTGATGAGCACAAAGAGATATTGGGGGAACCCAGTGTGCCTCATACAACTGTCATACTAGGTCATGGTGACGACAACTTTATATGACTCATAAAAAAGGAGTTACATGAGACTAGGAGAGAAAATATTATAGCAATTCTGAGAAAAGTGGACTAAAAAGTAAGAAAATTTACCTGCCACTGCTTCTTGAATTTTTGCAGTTATGATCATTTGAATTTGTTCAACAGAAACGTGCATGTTATTTAACAGCAACAACAACAACAACAACAACAACAAAAACTTGGGGGAGAAGGTAGGTAGAAGTTATGCGCCATATTCCTGAAAGGAGGAAAGAAAAAGAACAAAATTGCAATAGTGAGAGAAAGCGAAATGTGCTCAATCTCTCACAGTATTTCAGCACAGAAGGCATGAAACAAAAACCAAGGATATCTCATCCTTCACTCCCACCATGCAGAACTTACACTGTGAAAGTTAACAGTCTTTTGCCTCATCAGAATTAAAATCATACACAATTTGCAGACATACACTCACACCATGGATATATATGTGTGTGTAGATATATGTATATATCTACACACACACATACATATATTTTGGAAGAAATTATTCATTCATTCTATAGCCTCCATTGGAAAATGCCTCTGAATTTTGGAAAATTTCTCACTGTGAGGTAATAGGTGGTTTTAATTCTTTTCCTCTGACTAGAATATAAACTCTGAAATCAGGAACTTACATGTGTTTTTTAATCATTTACTAACACAATGCCTGTTACATAATATTCTGTATGTGATAGTTTAATGAGTGAATTTTATTGAACTTGTTAAATGAAGTTTTTTTTCTATAATCTAGTGGTTCTTGGAAGGGGATAATGGGAGATGACCCCCACCACCACCATTTTTCAGTGTCTAGAGAGAGTTTTGGTTGTCACAGCAGGATGGAGAATATAGTGAGTAGAGGCTAGGATGCTGCTAAAAATCATACAATGTACAGTACACTGTCCACGACAAAGAACTGTCCATGTCAGCGTGTCAGAAGCGACAAGGCTGAGAAACGCTGCTACAATGCCTATCGTGTGTGGTCATTCACATATTTTATTCACGCATTATAAAATGTCTTCTTAGTCAATAACTAAGACATCGCTTTTTTCCCCCAATATTCGTCTCACTTAACTAATCACATATAAAGTTATTTGATTCATTTTAGAGTTAATTTGTGCCCAGAATTTGGGTTTCTCCAGAAGCCATCCCCAAAGGGTCGTCTTACACAAGTAATTTGGGAGGTGATCATTGGAATAGCAGTAGGAAGCAGGGAATTGAGACAGGGAAAAAGGGTAAGCTAGTCCATAGTGTAGTATGATCAAGATATATACCACAGTGACTTACTGGAGCTGTCATACTGGAGAACCCTGGGAGACAGAGTACAGCTCGAAGTTCCCCCAGCCGAGGTGTGAGGATCCTAGGGTATGTATCCACCAGCTCCCTTTCATCATTTGCTGAAAGCTGCTTTCATGGGCTCTAACTCTCAAGTACTTATGGCTTGCCCTCCACCCAGGGCAAGTATACTCCACAGCTAGATAAAGACTTTAGGTAGAGAATCACAGGTGTTCATATTAAGCAGCCTTTGGTGTGACAGGTTAAGGCCCAGCAATTATGGTAGGCAAGAACAGTAGCTACTTCATCATGATATAGTTCATGTATGGAATTGTATATTTAAAATTGTTTACAGTGAGTTTTTATTAAACTTTTCTTTCTGGAGACTCAGTACTCCTTGATCCTTATCATTATCCTTTTGATACTTTAGAATCATAGAATCCTGAAGCCTTTCAGAATGTCTGACCCAACCTCATCCGTAACTTGGACAAACAGATGTTTAGCTTCAGTTTAAGTATTTTTTCCCCACTACTTTCTAAGTACTTGATTAATCTAATTAATGCCAAATGGGAAATAGTGTGTTCTCTTTTGTATTTTTACTTTGATTATGGATTAATGAGTGTCATACTGTCCTTGACGTATAGATATATTGCTTTCAGAAATACCTTGACATTAATTCTTGATTTATTTTTAGAAAAATATATTAAACCCAAAAGAACTGGCAAAATTTTATTCAGAAGATGGTGAGTGTTTGAAAGTCTCCATATTTTGTTTACATTTATAATTTAAATATTAATTAAAGCTTCCCATTAAATACTCATTCCAAATAGATGTGTGATACTAAATTATAAGGAAATACAAAATTAGTTTTATAGAAACTTCTAAAACTCATATAAATCAACTCTCAATGCCATATTCATCTCTGTCCACACATTATATTAAAGTGTGCTAAAATGTATAAATTTAACCCTGATACATAGGAGCTGAAGGCTCTTTTACATGATTTATGGGATCACTGAAGGATTTATTTCTCCTCCCCCATCGTTTTTCTACTATCATCTCAAGATTTATATTATCCAATCAGGTAAAGACCACTTTCAACCCTATTTGAATAACTGCTGATAGGTCATAACTTTTCTAGAAAGGCATATCAGATACTCTAGTGATATTCTTTGATTTGACAAATCTTGAATAGGAAAAGTTTGCCTGCTAAGATTTTGAACATCAATCCACTCTTCGTGTTCTTACAAGTCTTTTTTAAGTCTTGGAACACAAAAAGGAACTGTGTATGTCAACTTCTCAAAAAACTATTTACCCCCCCCCCAAAAGTTACCAAGACAACCATTCAATTTATTTTAAATTTAATTTTGGGAAGAATGTTAATATCAATGATTTCATGATTGCTACAACAATTTACTGTCATGCCATAAATGCATTGTCTTTCATTTTATTTTTTTCTTCCAAGTTTAATTAGACGCAATGTAATTTTTGTGCACAGTAGCATCTATCTCACATTTTATGCACTGCTATTGTTTATGTCACTCTGTAGAGAGTTAACAAAGGGCAAGAACAGAAGATAGAGACTTTTACACACTTTACGTGTTATCTTATAAATATTTTATACAAGGTTGATTTCAGATGAAAAGTTCGGTACTATTAAAAACATTAAAAATGTTATTTAGAACATTTAGATCATGCCATTGGAACTATTTTTCAAATAATTTATGCCAATTATGTTACAGAAGAGATTCTAACACTATGAAAGACACCCGTTTTATTGGTATTTTACAGAAATCTATTTCTTGAAAAATTAATTTGTATATTTAGCGAATCTGGCGTGAGTATGCCCTAGTTCCATTTGTGATATATGGATTCCGTTTGGTATCTGTGACAAAGTGCTATAGCAATCAACCTGGTTTTTATTTAGCATTTGAAAGGACAATCAGCCAAATTCTAATCTCAGATGTGTGAACTTATCGCATATTTCATGAAATATGCTGCTTTTCAGTATCAAAAATGGATGTGAGGCGTTTATGGCAAAGCACAGTACAAGAGAGGCACATGAGGCTGGATGAATTCATTTTCAGGGAATGAACTTAGGACTTAACTCGTGCCTTTGAGAACCAAGAACGCATGACTTTTATTTCTCTCTTGGTGTTTCTTTCAGTTCAGGAAATCTTATCAGTGGGCAGAATAGAGAGGCTGAGCATTGTGTGTTGGAAGAGGAGAGCTGAACAACTTAGAAGTCATAGATTACCTGAGACCTGCTCAGTACATGGATGGTTTTGTTTCCCTGCAGTGATCCCTGACTGAACCAGCCATCGGTCATTTGTATTCTCCTGTATAGCTCTTGATGAATTTCCCTTATGCTTATTTTTACAGTGAGTTTATATACTACCAGATCTGACCACTGTTTTTTATATAGGCTATCTTGATTTCATTCTTCCCTCTTACTTTCTACACCTCACAATGAATAAAGCTGTAACATTAAGGAGGTGGCAAAGAACCTTTAATATTTATACAGTTCAATCAATGTTCTAAATTTCTGGTGTTCCATGAAAGGCAATCCAAGATGTTTTATCCTTTGTGGCTTCTCCACTGAGTATGAGTTTAACTTAACTGCATCATTAAGAGAAGTATTTACTACAGGAACTCAAGTCTTGTATATTTTAAGTTTTACATTTTGTAACCTGAGCGTCTATTCTCTACACCAATTTCCACTCTATTGTATATAATTATGTTTAGTTAAATGCAGATTTTTGACAAGTTCTAATGAAATGCCCACTTGTCAATTTTTACACTTTTTTTTCTGGAGCTATGGGTGTTAAACATTATTATTTAATATGATTAATAATAACTTTTTTGGATGCAGGGACATTCTCATAGACACTTCACTATTCTGAAGGAGTTTGCTTTATTTTTAAAGATAGAGTTCAGTTGAAACTGACATTATGCAGCTTAAATATATATATTTAATCTCCTTTCACTTTGAAGAATTAGAGTTCTTGAATGCATTTCTTTCCAGTATTAATGGCAACTGTACCTGAAGATCAAGTCCTCTAGGCAAACCAAATGCCAGCCTTTACCATATACTACCTATTTTAAGTGAGTAAAACATACACACTCAAATGTATTATCTTTCTTTCCTCCCAGATACTGTTTGAATATCTCATCTACAAAAGAGTTTCAAGCATATATATCTGGTGTGTTTTATTTTAACTCACCCTTTTCACTCTGCAATATGATGCTGTTTGCGTCATGTAATAAAGACCGCAAATCAAGGAATGAGCTGTGTGAGAGGGATTAACCTTACCTTCTCAGTGGCTGTGGAGATTGGGCTCTTTAGTCTCAGCCCGGACTGTTACATTGATTTAATGTGTGACAGGGAAAATTGTGGGTGTTTCTTCTGACATTTTCTAAAGGGGTTCCACATCTTTTAGGAATATTTAGAGTTATAATGTAATAATTTCATTTCCACAAGTAATGTTGCCTATAAGCATTAAACACTGAAAACACGTAATGTTTATTTTTGGGAGAGGGAGACAGAGTACAAGCAGGGGAGGGGTGGAGAAACAGGGAGACACAGCTTCAGGCTCCAAGCTGTCAGCACAGAGCCGGATGTGGGGCTCGAACTCACGAACCTCGAGATCATGACCTGAGCAGAAGTCGGAGGATTAACAGACTGAACCACCCAGGTGCCCCTGAGAAACATAATTTTCTGGCTAGACCAGACTCATTCATGAAGCTGTTGTTATAATTAATGTTTTTATTATTCTTGTTCAGTAATAGGTTTAATTCGTAGCCGTACCATGACCCTTTTAAATTGTGTTTGCATTCTTGCCATTTAACATCACAAAAAAGAATCTCTGAATATATGGTTACCTAACAGTTCATAGTATAAAAATCCAATGTGTACAAAATTAGTAGCAATGGCAGTAAGATGATTCAGTGACTGATAAAGACTCCCAGAATATTTCAAAATCTAGTATAGATATTGAATATTTTCCTAGTTATATATTTAATATGTTCCTTTTGTTGATGCATACTGCCTTCTCTAGTCTATTATTTTAGCCAGGTTTCTTTTAATTTTTATTTAGCATAACACTTCACCAAACTATGAAAATTTGCTAAATGATTAGAATTCTCCAAATAGTTATTGAGCTCCTGCTGTATGCCTGCCACCACGGGAGGCACTGAGTAAATGCCTAATCATAAAGATACCCATAAGAAACCATTCCTGACCTCAGGACCTCACACTTTATTCAAACACTCACAATCTATGATATGACAAGAGTCATGACAAAGGGGAAAAAAAGGAGAGAAGTACTCATGTCACACTGTCACAATGAAGAATAAATCATCAAAATTCTCTGTGATCCGTTTTTCAACAAATATGGATTGAGTACTTTCTATGTACCAGGTCTTATTTGAAACACTAGAAAAGTATCAGTGGATAAAACAGACAAAATCCCTGTTCTGATAAGGCTAACATGGTAGCAGGGGGAGATAGATGGAAAATAAATGGTAAGTATCATAAATAAGTAAATTATATAATAGACAGTATTTGACTGTTTTCCCCCTTCCAGGCAAATAAACTTATATCCTGGTGAAGGGACATATTCGGGGCAATTTGGGGGGCAATTAAAAAAACAATTCCTGTTATTCATGTTGAATATGCAAATATATTTGAAAAATACAAAATAAGTTCTAGGTTTACTTCCCCAAATTACGTACTTTATTGCTCCTAAGATGCACATATCGTCACGTGTTTAGTGGGTTTGAAAATGCCATATAAATTAATCAAAAGGATATAACATTCATTGTCAACAGGGTGGCAAGTGCAATGCAAGCTGTCACCAGCTGTGAATGCACAAACTTGGACTTCATTCATTGGAAACCATTACCATTGGTCTTTCAATTAATGCACCATTAGTGAACCCTTAAAGAAAAAATATGAATCCTGGTTGTAATCTGAAATATTTCATTGTTTGCTTATGTAAAGGCGAGAAATCAGCAACTCAAAACTTGCATAAAGTGTGTGATAGTATGTGAAAGGGTGTGAAATAGTATGTGAGTGATACATTAAAGAAGTCAGCTCAGTCTGAAAGAGCTCTGCAATATTTTAAAATAAAACTTTCAGGTAGTTTGCATATAAAATCAGTCAAGTTGGCAATGTTCTTACTTTTTGTAGTAGAACATGAGTTATTGGTTTGTCTTATAATTAATGGTGTCTTAGGTTTTATGGAATCTAGTAACTGTCTGAGCAATATCTAGATTTTCCCTTTTCATGAAAACAATTATTTTCAAATGAGGGAACCTTTTTCTGATATTTAAAAGCCATCACAGAAAAGATCATCTGTTGGGATTTTATCATGAGCATTCCATGATCAGCAGGTGAAAAAGACAGAGACCATCTGCTGCAATTAAACAAGGAAGGTTTCCTTCAAATAGCTAAATAATTCCTGTAAGCTATCAGCAGGAGAATCAGATAAGTAAGTGTATTAGCTCCTTTTGTCATTCAGAGTAGTTCAGTCAGGTTTCCCAAGACCAGGATACCTTTTTTTTTAAACATGCATTTTAGCATGCTTTGGAGTTTTTTCATGTCTACCATTTTGATTTTTTTAAAAAAAGTATTCAAGTTGATTTATAACAATGATGTAAGTTTTCTCTGTAACTTCAATTATGTTTGCATAGCTACTGCTCTTTTATGTGTGCCGGATAGACTTAAATATTTCAACCACTGTCATTAGGACACTTAAGCACAATTGTCTAACGGCATCATTGGAGATCAGCAGAAGGGGAGGTGAAGAACTGAATGCATGCCTCAACTAGTGCTTGGTACCTGTCACATTTCAGTCTCTATGCAACCTTCTTAGTCTCACCTATTACCCTCTTCCTCCCTCTTCTGCCCTGTGCCAAACCACACACACAGAGTGAGCAATATTGTTATCTTAAGAACAAAAGGGTAGGGAAGAGAGGGAGTTTTGCTGTAAATTTTGGTGTGTCAGGAAAGGAAAGAATTCTTTCTGGTACTTCTCCAAGAATCCCCAGTGGTTTCTGTCTTTAGAGTTTTGGCAAGCCTTGTGAAGAAAATACAGCTATTGATGGTTAAGTTACTTTAAAAATCAGATAAAAACTGGACTTTCAGTTACTGTTTTGCTTCAAGAATGTGGTGCGTTATTATTTTTATGCGCAAACGTCATTTATAGAAACATAAAAGTATTATTTATGTATCTTATAGTGTTAAACATATTGTTAACAAAATAAATGGTCTACATACTATATGGTAAAAATAACATTGAAATTCCCAATGGAATTTCTTCTTAAACTTATTGGTAGACTTTTCTCTTTTTTTTTTTTTTTTTTGCTACATAATTTCCGTTTGTACTTGAGAATGTTGGTGAAAATCTAAGATCCTTATCTCAGCCACGGGATTATATACTCTGATGTATTCTTTTTCTTCTTTTCCTGAGAGTAATTTTATTTTATTTCATTTCATTGAATTTTTTAGAATAGACTTTATTTTTTAGAGAAGTTTTAGGTTCATAGCAAAATTAGGTGGAAAATGCAGATTCCCGTATATCCTCTGCTCCCATGCGTGTATAGGAGCTCCCATGCTCCTCCACTACTGACATCCCACAGCAGAGTGGTACATTTGTTATGGTCCATGGGCCTGCATTGCTTTATCGTTGTTATCAAAGTCCATGGTTTACATTACAGTTTACTCTTTTTTTTTGTCTTTCAAGTTTTTATTTCAGTTCTAGTTAGTCAACATACAGTGTAATATTCATTTAAGGAATAGAATTTAGTGATTCATCACTTACATATAACACCCAGTGCTCATCCCAGCAAGTACCCTCCTTAATGCCCATCACCCATCTAGCCCATCTCCCACCCATCTCCCCTCCAGCAACCCTCAGTTTGTTCTCTATTGTTGAGTCTCTCTGATGGTTTCCCTGCCTCTCTCTTTTTTTTCCTTTCCCCTATGTTTTACTATTTTATTTCTTAAATTCCACATGTGAGGGAAATCATATGGTATTTGTCTTTTCTCTCACTTATTTCACCTAGCACAATATTCTCCACCTCCATCCACGTCATTGCAAATGGCAAGATTTTGTTCTTTTTTATGGGTGAGTAATATTTCAGTGTGTGTGTGTGTGTGAGTGTGTGTGTGTGTGTGTGTGTGTGTGTGTGTGTGTTTGTCCGTGTCCCACAGCTTCTTTATCCATGTATCACTTGATAGACATATGGATTATTTCTGTAATTTGGCTGTTGTACATAATGCTGCTATAAACAATGGAGTGTATGCATCACTTGGAATCTGTATTTTTTTATGCTTTGGGTAAATACTTAGTGGTGCAGTTGCTGGGTTGTAGGATAGTTCTATTTTTAACTTTCTGAGGAATCTCCTTACTGTTTTCCAGAGTGACTGCACCAGTTTGCATTCCTGCTAACGGTTTAAGAGGGAGTCCTTTTCTCTGCGTTCTCCCCAACATCTGTTGTTTCCTGTGTTGTTAACTTTAGCCATTCTGACAGGTATGAAGTGACATCTCATTGTAGTTTTGATTTGTATTTCCCTGATGATGAATGATATTGAGCATGTATCTGTTGGCCATCTGGATGTCTTCTGTGGAAAAAAATGTCTATTCATGCCTTCTGCCCATTTCTTAACTGGATTATTTGTTTTTTGGTGGGGTGTTGAGTTTAATACATTCTTTATAGATTTTGAAAAGCATCCCTTTATATCCCTTTATCAGATATTTCATTTGCAAATATTTTCTCTTATTCCAACGGTTGCCTTTTAGCTTTGTTGATTGTTTTCCTTTGCTGTGCAGAAGGCTTTTATCTTGATGAGGTCCCAATAGTTGATTTTTGCTTTTGTTTCCCTTGCCTCTGTAGATTTCTAGTAAGAAGTTGCTACAGCCAACGTCAAAGAGGTTGTTGCTTGTGTTCTTCTTGAGCATTTTGATGGTTGTGTGATGTATTACTTCTATGACATGCCACATATACCAGAAATTGGAGAACAATGAAACTTTTAGGTAACTGAGCATTTTATCTTTAATTGGCATAACTTTATTTTTAATTTAGATTATTTTTTAATTGGCATAATTTAAAATCTTATCCTCTTGGATGAAAAATTTTTTTCTTTCATTGTATTATATTCGGTTGTGCCTTAAAAACATGACACAGTCAACTTTACTTGAAAGGACCCCAAAATCAGGGTCATCTTTGTAAACATTGATTTCTTAATGGAAGTTGTATAAAAAAAAACAGTTTTGAGGGGACGCCTGGGTGGCTCAGTCGGTTGAGCGACCAGCTTCAGCTCAAGCCACAATCTCAGGGTTTGTGAGTTCCAGCCCCACATCCGGCTCTGTGCTGACAGCTCAGAGCCTGGAGCCTGCTTCGGATTCTGTGTTTCCCTCTCTGTCTGCCCCTCCCCCGCCCATGCTCTGTCTCTCTCTGTCTCGGAAATAAATAAGCATTAAAAAAACCAGTTTTGGGGGCAGATTTTTGGGGGCAGTTAGTTATCATATGAAAATACAGTTACAACTGGTATTTTCTGCTTAAAGCTGTCTCTTCGACCTACTTTTTTTTTCAAGTAATTTTTTGCAGCCTTTCTACACCTCCACTGGCCACGACTACTGGCTATCTTTTTTTACAACCATTGTTTTCTTTACATTTTGTCCATTGCTTTTTCTTTCCTCCATTTTTGTTTCTTTCATGTTGTCACTTTTTTTCAGACTCTTTTTGGCTTTCATACATTTCAGATTTGGCTCTTAGTTATTACTAGACAACAAGAGCAAGTCTTTGCTTGGATTAACATTTCTTCTTTAGTTCTTCTTGGCTGTATTTATTGGTAGACTTTTCTGTTCCTTCTCTTATTGGAGCCATTTCAGAACATTGGCCATGCCTGGCTCTCCAAGTGCTGAATATACAGTGTTCCTGTAATCAAAATGAGAGCCTTTGGATACCAATTTTATTAGCTTACCAAAACCCGAATTCTCTATGCCAATTTTATGTAACATGGCATTTGGATACATAACAATATTTTATGAAGGACACTATGTGCTGTTGCCAGAGTTTGTATCTGATCTAATGTCTATGACTGCTGTGCCAACAATATGGCTAATGAGTAGATTTAAACAAACCAAATCTGACCATTACCTGCAAAGACAGGGCTTAGTCATTACAGATTATGATTTACATGACTGCCTAAGATAAAAATAGCATTGAAAGCTCTTTCTTGAAAATCTAACATGTCTGTGTAATTGACACATCTCTGTACTGTCTCATTTTACTTGGATGAGATCACCAAAGTAATCACAAAAACCCTAACTTAGAGTTTTTACTGTTAGTCTCTGATATAATAAGGACCTAAGTTTCATGATGACTTATGCTCTGGCCAAATCATGTAACGAGGCCCAGACATCTTTTATGTAATCATTCTCTATCATATAATTGCTATTATGTGGTTTTGTTCCTCATTATGTATATTTCTCAGTTAAAACAATTTTTTTTTGGAATTTTCATCTCTATTTCTACATGTGAAGATATGTGAAAGAATTTTGTGACTCAAGCCTATGTCTCTCTTTTGCTGTGACTTTACAGCTTCTACTCAATTCCAAAACAGTTATATTTACAAAGCAAAAGATAATATAATGATATATGTGGGCTGTTTCAAATGAATAGTGTGATATAAAAGCTAGGAGTTTTCTCTGGAGTTACACTAACTTAGTTCAGGTCTCTATTGGACAAGCCAGACTTTGAATTCCTGAGCTTCATTTTCCTCATCTGTAAAATGGGATGGATTGGGTACTTACATGATAGGACTGCCAAAAGCATTGCAAGATAAAATACTTAAATATACCTGGCCTATGGTAAACACTTGAAAATGTTAGACCTTATAAATATATTTTCAGAGTAACTACAGAATTTAGACATGAAATGTGGGAACCAACAAGAATTTACAGATGCATCTACTGAAGAAGCCGTGATTGCATATGAAAGTCACAAGTAAAAGGACAGCATGATCTTTACTTTTACAGGTTTACCCTGGTATCTGAAAGCAGAGTGTTTCTATGTAATCTTCTGTAAGCTGAAATGGTATTAAAGCAAAGAAGCAAATTATCATTGATTTATATGGAAAAAAAAGTGAAGCATTCCTAGACCCAAAAAATAACCTCTCTTAGGCTTTTTTTGATAACTAGGACAGATGCACATATAAAACGAGATACAGCACACATGTTCCAGACACAGGCCAGAGCTATGGCGGTCTGATGCTGAGGTGCTGAGTGTAGTTCCCAGGGAAGGAGCTTAAGCCAGGCCACTCTAGCTGCTCACGTTATGCGTTGCCTCTATAACAGGCTCACTCCAAAAACAAATGCCAAATGCTGTTTTCATTTTCCTTCTTTTATAAAAACAAAACTTCCCTTTGGATTTCTACCAGTGAGCAAAAACCGGTACTGATGTAAGTCTTTCATAAAAGTAAAGTGGCGTAACGCAGACTTTGGATAACCAGAGGTACTTGTTGTATATTTCATTGAATAATCCATCCTTTACAGTGTGCAGTATAACTTAGTATCACATGCAGAAGCCTTCAGAATGCAGCCAGGAGCCTCAAGTTTTGCTTTTCTGAATATTGCCACTGTGCTGGAAAGAAAACAGGAAATGGTATAGAGTGGATTTCATTTTTTACTATCTGGTAGCTTACTGTCTAAAATGAGTTTGCAGAAACATGAGTTGATCTTCTAGAACGTATGATACATAAACATGATTCAGTTATAGACAAGTGATAGTATCTATTACATATGACGACTACAAATGACCCACTTTAATTTTAACACAATATTTAAAAAATCTGTTGTAAGCCCTGTGTGGTGCCTAATATGGAAGATATTTTGGAAATATTGGAGGTATTTTTAATGCTTAAAGTAATAAAAATTATAATGTCTGCCATTATCTCTATGCACAAAAATAAAAAGCAATATAGGCTTTGAGACGTAGTTTTTGAGAAATGTCTGTTTTATTAATAATTCAGTTGTCAAATATAGAATATAGCAGATGCTTTTGACATGCTTCAACTTTTTCTCCTTATAAAAGTGAGTTGAAGTGTTTTGTGAGTTTGTGTTGTGCCGTATTTAATAATAATTCATTTTGTACTAATGCGTTTTTCTGTTACAATGGGATAATGAGCCATTTAATCAATGGGAGACTAAAACATATGTACATATTCATGTCTCAATTAGTCATCCAAAAATTTATTGAGGGATTCTAGAAGTTATGGTGAATGCTGCAAAGGGTATTAAATATGCTCAAGAGTTTACAGTAGAAATAGGGGGGCATACATATGTCATAAGTAAAAGAATAATTAAATGTACCTCATAGACACAAAAGCTGTTTCTCAAAAACTCTAAAATAGCAGGTAAGTCTATAGTGCTGTCAATATTTCATGCACATCATGCTACTTTACAATGCCATACAGTATCCCAGAACTGTAGAGACTGGCTTAGTATTTGAAATTTTTTCGCTGTATCAGCCAGGTCTTGCTATGCCAATGCAGTTCATGGAGATTATCATCCCTACTTGCATAGAGGTTGGTTTGGCAATGAGTGTATCAGCATCATATTTTGGAACGTTTCATGGAATAATACTTTATTTCTCTTGTGCTATGCAATTTCTACATAAGTTATAATTTTGCTAACCATGAATGCATAGTAGTATCCAGTGCATAGTAGCGCCTATAAAATGGAATGGAGAATCAGCAGTCATTAGTAGATCATTTTCTATTGCAAAATGCTAAGGATATGCATAGGGCCACTATGTGTGGTTGTGTCAGTTGTGTACTGCACAACTCTAAGTGTCACCATCTACATTATCATCTGTGCAGAATGTTGTACACAGGAAAACTTCCACTACCATAAGTCGTAACCCTGTGCCAGTAACTATTATTTGCTTACTCACCTGGGAGCATTTTTTTCATTACAAATGTTTGATAACAGAGAGGGATTCCCCAGACCATGCAAATTCAGTACGAAATAAATGAGGAGGCTTTTCAAAATGGGAATGACTAAGTCAGGACAAGTGATGGTGATGATGTATGCATATTATCAGTTGGTTATGTATCCCTTTTGGATCGTATAACAAGATTCTGACAATTTTTGGAAGAAACTTGAATGAAACTTTCCACTGTTTGTCTATATTCTGTATTAGCTGCTTTTGAGAACCGACTTGATGAAAAGAACCTTAGGTTTTTATGTGTCTGGTTTGTTGAAGAAATTTTAGTGAGGCTGTAAGCAAATCTCTCTGCCTAAAATGTAACAACTAAATATTAGCTTAACTCTGCTATCACCTCCTGAGTCTTTACCAACCACCCTTAAACAAACACAACAGGAATTAAGAATATTTCCAATGATTGGAGACAAAACTTATTTTATTTGTGCATTCTGGAAAAATGCATATAAGTTTATGGTGTATGGTATATTTAGGTACCACTTCATAGGCTGAAGAAGTGTGAACAGAGAAAGGAATGTTCAGGTATGCTAACATATGCTGTATTCCGATGCAGATGCCATTGTTTTCCCTCACCACATTTCTGCACAGAGCAGGGTATACATAGATGGGGCTACTGTCATGGAAAGATGAAGCAGAAGGAAATCTTTTCTGGATTGCATACTAGTTACTTCTTATCAGTTGAATCATTTAACAGGATTAAAATGGAGAATGTGTTATGGACATTGCAAACTCAGTTCCCTGATCTATAGTGACAAAAAATAAGTGTGGTTGAATAGGGCTCGGTATTGGGTATTGTATGGTAAGGGATAGACAGGACTTACTGAGGCAGTGAATATGCTATATTTTGAATTTCATGGGAGTTATATGGGCATATTCTTTTGCCCAAACTCACTAACTGTGTACATATAATAATTGCATTGTATTATATGCAATCTATAGTTTAATAAAAGTGATTTTGAAATACTAGATGCCTGTCTTGAAAGAAATATTCAGGTAGAAAACATTATTTTTCTGTGTTCAGTAAGGAAAATATCACATTGTGTATATTTAAAAACCAAAGGAAAAGTCTTTTGAGAATTAATTCCCAAAGAAGTGAAAATGTAACTAAAAATAAAACTGACAACATCATTTAAAAGTTTTCCAGGTCATTACATCTGTGGGTGTGGAATTATGTGTGTGCCTGAAGAAATAATTATCCTATTGCTAAGTAATCTAAAAATGTATAATTTGTTTGCTATAAACATTAGAAAGTTCTCTTTCTTAAAAATCATGATTTTTTTTTGTAAATTAAGGTATTCTTTTGAAGTGTTTGAACAATATGTAATACTTCCCCCTTATCCTTCCTAGCATCCTAGTACTCACTGTTCAACTGGGACTTCACAATTGGGAGCTCACACTTGTACTTTGGTATCATGTCAGATATTACTCAAAGATTTTGATATGAATGGATTTACAAAATAGATGTATGCGTGCACACACACACACACACAGCAACTTAGTTTTCACTTGAGTATTTTTAAATATTTCAAACAATACTAAGTAAGACTATGTCCAGATCCAAATTTGGTTGGCCAATGGAAAATGTATGTCTCCAGCGTTCATCCCAGAAGGCTTTCAGTTGTTAACCTTTTAAAGTTGTTGATTACAGGGGCGCCTGGGTGGCGCAGTCGGTTAAGCGTCCGACTTCAGCCAGGTCACGATCTCGAGGTCCGTGAGTTTGAGCCCCGCGTCAGGCTCTGGGCTGATGGCTCAGAGCCTGGAGCCTGTTTCCGATTCTGTGTCTCCCTCTCTCTCTGCCCCTTCCCCGTTCATGCTCTGTCTCTCTCTGTCCCAAAAATAAATAAACGTTGAAAAAAAAAATTTTTTAAGTTGTTGATTACAAAGGGATGTTCTAGCAAATGTTTTAAGACTTTTAAAATACATATAAACAAAAAAGATACATCTTAAGTTTAGGGAGTTTTGACAAATGCCTACACATGTATTCCACACTCCTATCTAGAAACAGAACTTTTCCATTTTTCCAGAAACTTCTCATGACCTTCCTCAGTCAGTACCTGTCCCACTGCACCCCACAGAAGCATGCACTGTTCTTATTTCTTTCATCATAGATTAGTTTTGTCTATGGACAAAGGACTAGTTCCAGGACTTCATATAAATAGAATCAAACTGTGTTCTGTGTCTAGTCTCCCTAGCTTATCAATGTGTTTGTGAGCCTCATACACATATAGGTAATCTTTTTTTTTTTTTTTTTGACTGCTGAATAATGTTCAATTGCATGACTGTGTTACAATTTGTTTATCCATTCTCCTGTTAATGGATATTTGGGTTATTTCTAATTTGGGGCTATTATGAGTAAGTCCTTAGGGTCATTTTGTACAAGTCATTTTTATTCATGTATGCTTTGTTTCTTTGGGGTAAATATTCAGAAATGAAATTGCTGGAGACTGTAGTTTGTGTATAGTTAACTTTTTGAGAATCTGCTAGACTTACTCCTAAAGCAATGTATCATTTATACTCCCACCAGCGATAAATGTGAATTCTGGTTAATAGCCAATATTTTAAAGCTATTAACTTCAAAAGGATTTTGGTACCCAGTATTTTACAAGAACCATCGGTCTAAATGGACAATTTGGGCACTGCCATCAGGGAGTTACTTTCAGCTTTAAAGGGTCATTTTGTAGGGCAAGAGTTAAATGTCAGAAACCAAAGAACAGTTTGAACTTCTGCTAATTGTCATGTGTATTAAGTTAAAGTCCTTGACTTTTCAGCTGTCCTTGGCAGATTATATAATCACCACATGTGTTTCAGCATTAGATATATTTTGAAATATTATATAAATTTTTAGTTGTTTAAAACAGAACATAATTTCCTGTGTTTTCCTTCTCAAAAGCCTGCATGAGCTACCATCTCCTGCTGACTTAACTGTAAAATCCATAACCCAACACAGAAATAAGCACATACCCTCAATTTTGTCCCAAAATTTTGAGTTCTCACCAACTCTGTCATTTTTATTATACCTCGTAAAGTCTTCCAGGGTGGGCCTTGAGGTCATATAGACACCAAATTCTCTACCCTTTACTCACTTTAGAGTGTGGGTGAATTAGTTAACAGAGAAGGGGACAATTGATGTCCATAAAAACTACATAAAGTGATGCAAATAAAGCACTTAATTAATAGATGGTGGCAGAGCTGGGTTGCAGTCATCAGCAGGTTCAATTAGACTGTGTCTAGCATGGCTCACTCAGCTGGCTGGCAATAGATGCTGGCTGTTAGCTGGGAATGCACATGGCCTCTCCAGCATGGTGGACCCAGAGTAATCAGACTTCTTAATGGCAGCAGACTTCCCCCAGAGTGTAGTAAACAGCTGCTCAGCACTTTGTCAACTAGGGATGGAAGTTCCACAGTGTCACTGCTGCCATGTTCTGTTGCTCTTTGTCTATGACATGGCATTCAGGAAAGGAGTTGTGACTGCTACAATAATTGATAGCTACAAATTCCTGTGATTGAAATGTAGTTTGTTTCTTATCTTTATGGCAAGTTTGGATATTGAGTGGTATTCTAAAATCACCGTATTATATTGGCTTTGTATCTGCAAATTTGCTGAACTTACTACGTTAGCTGTGATAGTTATTCCGAGTTCTTTAGAGTTGTCTACATACGAATATATGTCATTTGAAAATAGATAACTGCACTTCTTCTTTCCCAATATGGATTTGTTTTTTAGTGTATCTAATTTTCTTGTCTGCAATTTGTATTACAATTTTGAATGGAAGTAAAGAAACAAAGACATCGTTGACTCCTGATATTAGTGGGAAAGCTTTTAGTTTTTGATCCAAGTATGATGTTTACTGTGGGTTTTTCATAGTGGCCTTGTATCAGATTGAGAAAGTTCTATTCACAGTTTGTTGAGTGTTTTTATCATGAAAAAGTTTTGCATTTTGTCAAACCTTTTATCTCCATATATTGAGATCACACAGGTTTTCTCTTCCATTCTGTTAATATGATGTATTACATTTTTGTTTATCATCTGTGTTTTTTAAAATCTCCAATCTGATCTTTATAATTTTGTCATTCTACTGTCTTTGCATTTCAGTGTCTTCTTTTTTCTTGTGCTTTAAGGTGTACAGTTTGGTTTTTATTTGGGGTATTTTTTTCTTTTTTAATGCACAAATACGCAGCTATGAATTTCTCTCTGAGCTTGGCGTTTTCTGAATCCCATAAGTTCTGGTACATTGTGTTTTCCTTGTTATTCATCTCATAGTCTTTTGTAATTTCCTTCCTAATTTCTTCTTGATTTATTGGTTATTTAAGAGTGTGTTTATGTTTAGATATTTGTGAATTTCCCCAATTTGTTGTTATTGTATTTGATTTCATTAAAGTTTTGTTAAAGAAAAAACTCTGTGTGATTTCAGTCTTTTTAAATTTATTGAAAGTCCCTTTAACGTGTAGTTAGTTTATTATGGGGACTGTTCCATGACCACTTGAGAAAAATGCATAGTCTCCTCTCCTCTTGTAGAATGTAATGTAGATGTCTGCTAAGTGTAACTGGTTTATAATGTTGTTCAAGTTCTCTTTTTCATTATTAATCTTTTTCCAAATGATCTATCCCTTATTTGAAATGGGATATTGAAATCCCCAACTCTTAGTGGACTATCTACATCTCTCTTCAGTTATGTCAGTTTTGTTTTGTGTATTTTCAGACTCTGTTTCTAGGTGTATATATGTTTGTAATTATTTTATTGTGTTCATGGATTAATCTTTTTATCATTACATAATGTCATTCTTTATCTCCTAATAATTTTTGTTTTAGAGTCTTTTTTGTTTGGTATTAGTACAGCAACTCTGACTTTCTTTTGGTTATCGTTGGCATGGCATATCTATTCTTTCCATCCATTTACTTCCAACATATTTGTGTTTTGAAACTGGAATGAGTCTTGTAGAGCATATAGTTGGGCCATGATTTTATATCTTTTCTTTTCACTTCTGCTTTTGAATCAGTAAGTTTAATCCATGTAAATTTAATGTAATTACTGATAAGGAAGAACTTCTGATACATTTTTATTTATTTTCTATATGCCATATATTTTTGTTTCTCAGTTCTTTCACTACTGCCTATTTTGTATTGAATAGTTACTTAGTAGTAGTGTACCATTTTAATTCTATGATCGTTTCTTGTGTGATATATTTTTTGAGTTATTTTCTTATTGGTTACTAAAGATTATAATTAACATCTTAATTTTATTTATTTAATCTTTTAACATTTATTTATTTTTGAGAGACAGAGAGTGAGCAGGGGAGGGAGAGAGGGAAACAGAATCTGAAGCAGGCTCCAGGCTCTGAGCGGTTAGCACAGAGCCTGATGGGGGCTTGAACCTGCGAAACGTGAGATCATTACCCGAGCTGAAGTTGCCTGCTTAACCGACTGAGCCACCCAGGCACCCCTAACATCTTAATTTTAAACAATCTAGTTTTCATATATGCCAACTTAATTTTAATAGTGTACAAAAATATTGCACCTATATGGCTTTGTTCCCCATTTCTTTTAAGCTGTTGTTGTTGCAGATTTCATCTTTATACACTGTGCGCTCATCAACATAGATTTGTATGTATTTATTTATGTGATTGCTTTTTAAATGAGGTAGGAAAAATGATGTGCTACAAACTGGAGTTTATATGTGCTTACATAGCTATATACATGATCTCCATGTTGTTGTTTTTTACAGATATGAGATAGACTTTGATCAAATGACAATAGAAATATCAAGAAATACCAGATACCACTAGGATGAAGGGAGGGAATACTAAACATTATTTCTTATGGAAGATGTTTTGGAAGAAGACCTGATCCAGCTGACAAGCTGGTGCTGATGGAAATTGGGGAGATATCCAGCCTTTCTCTATTTCCTTTCACAGAGTGCCAATGGTTACTGATGGAGACAGGACATGTTCAGAGTAGACTCAAGTCCCAAGAGAGGAATTCCTAAAACTTGTTCCATAGAATTCACTGGTACCAAAGTTCAGAACTGATTTAGTCTTTTAAATCCAGGCTACAATTCTGCCTTTGACAGCTGGGAGAACAAAGTCTCCCTGAGCTATGACTTCCATGATTTCTGATGAGATACCATTTGTTAAAATTATTGAGGATATTTTTTATGGATGAATTGCTTCTCGCGGTTTTCAAGATCCTGTCTTTGTCTTTTTTGACAGTTTGATTTTAATGTATTTCAGTGTGAATTGCTTTGAGTTTATCCTACTTAGGGTTTCTTGAACCTGTTGATGGAGTAAATTAATATTCTCATCATATTTAGGAATTTGGGGCCATTATTTCTTCAAATATTCTTTCTTTCCCCTTCTTTTTTTTCTGTCATTCCTATTGTATAGATATAGATGATATAGATATAGATATAGATATAGATATAGATATAGATATAGATATA
>NW_024412414.1:14543947-14569170 GCF_014898765.1 Herpailurus yagouaroundi | reverse complement strand
ATATAGATATAGATATAGATATAGATATAGATATAGATATAGATATATAGATATACTTGATTGTGCCCCAGTTGTTTCTTTGGATCTGTTCATTTATCTTAATTTTTTTTTTTTTGTTTATTCTTCAAACTGGATAGTTTCAAACAACCTATGTTCACTCTTGCTCATTCTTTCTTTGGTCTGCTCAAGTCTGTTGTTGAGTCCCTCTGGTAAATTTTCATTTTAATTATTGTACTTTCACTCCAAGAATTGCTGTTGTTTCCTTTTTATGATTTAAATGTTTTATTGATATTTTCTATTTAGTAAAATATAATCTCCATGCTTTCAGCTCTTTTGACATGATTTCCTTAGTTCTTTGAACATATTTAAAATAGCTGATTTAACTTCTTTGTCTCATAATTACAATGTCAGGATTTTTTCAGAGACATTTTCTGTTCATTTTTTTTTTTCTCCTTGTATGGGACATATGTTTTCGTTCCCTTCAAGCCTCATAAGTTTTTGTTGAAAACTCAACATTTTGAATATTATAATGTAACTCTGGAATCGTTTCTTCTCCTCCTACAGAATTTGTTATCACTGCTTGTTTGTGTTTTATGTTTTAGTGACTTTTCTGAACTAATTTTTAAAGTCTGTATTCTTTGTTGTGTGTGGCTCCTGACATCTGTTCTGTAATGTTATTAGTCAGGTGATGATTAGACAGATAGTTCTTTAAATACCTGAAACAAAGAATGTTCTAGTCTTTGTAGATCTACTCCATGTGTTTAGGATACAGCTCAAACTCTCAGCCAAGAAGTTTCCAACTCTGTCGTAGCTCTCACTTCCTGTTCGTGCAGATTCTGAAAGTTATCCAGATATGAGACCTTAGACCTTCTCAGTTCTTCTCTGAGCATGATTTTAACCCTGAACATGCATTTGGTCTCTATATTCCCTGGAATGTCACAGAACTTTTCAAGGCTCTTCTTTTTCAAAGCACCACATCCCCCCAGCCTTAGTCTGTTGTTTGTCTTTCCCACTGTTATCTTTTGCTCTGTGAAGCAAAGACCAAAACATTTTCCTGAAAATATTTTCCACAAATGTCCCCTGGATAGCTTTATCGTTAGAGTTAGGCGGAAAGAAACAGACCTTTCTGAGCCAGCCTTCTAAGAAGTCCCCCGGACAAAGAAACTAAGGACAAATCTTTGGAAATGACATTAGTTGTGGTCCCTTGGACACTGGTAGAATGCAAGCTGTTACTTTCCAGGCTACTGGTGATCTGGAGCACAGAACTGGGTCAGTGGGTGGTTGTGGTGGGTGGGGATAGGGTAAGTTATACTATCATGGAACTTGCTGTCCTTACTGAGATTCAGTGAGTTCTATAGGCAGTCCTTGAATTGCTGCAGGCTTTTTGTTCATTTTCAGGTTCTGAAAAGGGTTAATGTTGCCAGTTTTCTAGTTATTTTTATGTAGGGGCAAATTTTGGAGTTTTTTTACCTCTCTCTCTTTTTTTTTTATGCAAACATCCCCGTACCCCCGCCATCTTGTATGTTCTTGCATGTTGTTCACTGTTTCCATTAAAGCCCCTGAAATTAATCATACTTACTTTAAATTTTAAACTTATCTTCTGATAGATTTCACATCTGGGTCGTGTCTGAATCTGGTTCTGTTGTTTACTTTCTCTTTCAGACTGTGTTTTTCTTGCCTTTTAGTGTACCTGTAATTTTTTTCTTGAAAGCTGGATATGTTCTATTAGTAATAAATACTGACTTTTATTTTTATATTTATTTTTCACATGTAGCACTTTATTTTTTGTTTGTTTTATTGAGGTATAATTAACATATAGTACTGTATAAGTTTAAGGTGTACAGAAAAAATAACTTGATATATGTATTGTGAAAAGATTACCATAGCAAGTTTAGTTAACATTGATCACCTTATTTAGTTGAAAAAAAAAAGATAAACAGGCTTTTAATGTGAGGATTTATGTTCATTTGGCTAGGACTTGGGTTGTGTTTAGTGTTTGCTATACCCGTAGGTGACAGAGACTAAATTCCTCTAGTGTCATTTTTGGCTCTTCTGTTGACTTTGAGTTTCCTAAGTATTCCCTCTCAGAGACACTCTGTGTCTCTCTGCTCTTTTAGCTGTAATCCACATTATTATGTGGAGCCTGTTAGTGTGGTGGTAATATACGAGAAAGGGGAAGCACTGTATAATCTTATGATTAAATCTGCTTTTAGTTGACCTGTGTTTCTGGGTTTGGCTTTGACCTTCACCAGTGTTTCTTCAGTGGTAAAGGTCTCTCTGTCACCCTAACACACACACCTTAAGGAAGACAGGAAAACTGGAGGGAGCCAAAAGGGTCTTTTATCAGCTCAGAGAAGGCTCTAGTAAAATCTCCAGCCTTGCATAGTACACCTTTGTTTTGTAGAATGCTCTGGGCATATTTCACTGTGATGAATCTTTTTTCTGTCCAGAGCCACGAAAGGCTCTTTCTCTGAACTTCACCCATCAGAACTCAGCTGGGACCCTGGTAAAGCCTCCTAAAGTGTCAGGACTCCCTGATTGAGGCCCCAGGAGTGCTTATTTCCACACTAGTCCACAGTGAGCCTCCAGAAATTCTTTAAAATTACCACTTAAGTTTTTGTACCGGTTTTTGTCTTTGTTTCCAGATAGGTAGATGTTGGCTATAATTTCATTTAATTTCCCTTTCTCTCCAGATTGTCTTCAAGCTTGGCTAACTGATGGGTCCAGGAAGCTTCACTGATTTTCAGTTTGTTTAGCTTTTCTTGTTGTTGTTGTTGTTGTTGTTGTTGTTGTTATAAGCATAACAGTGATGACTTCTAAGCTCTTCACATGTCAGAACTAAAAACAGAAGTTTGTGCATTTATTTTTTAATCTTATTTTCCCATGCTTTTATTGGGGGTAATTTCTATCATTTTCACTTGAAGTCCACTTATCTTTTCTTCAATATCTTGTCTGATGGTGTCATCCTGTGAATTTAAAATGTGCAATATTGTGTTTTCCACCTTCAGAATTTCCATTGGTTCTTTTTTATACCTTCCATTTTTTCACTTACTATATAAATGCTTTTGTTTAAATGCTTGAGCATATTTAGGATATTTATGATTGCCATTTCAAATTCGTTTTGTGCTATTTCCATTATCTACGCCAGTTCTTAGTTTATTTTTATTGACTGGTTTACCTTGTGATTATGAATTAAAATGTATGCTACTGTCTTGCACATCTGTTCTAGAAGTGTGTTTAGTCAGACCATTCAGTTATTTGCTCATGAACCCGTTCCCATTACTTCTTCTGAAAAGCCGTCTTTTTATGCTTTGTTAGAGCATATTTACAGGAGTAACTTTTACATTAGGACTAGTTTAGTCTTAATATTAGGCTGTAACTCTGTCTCACTGTTCAACAAGGTCTTTGTATTCTATGTGAGTTCTGGAAGTTTCTACATATAAATTTCCAATGATTTTTGTTTTGTTTTACTTCAGCCAATAAAATATTTCCCTTTGACAGTGATAACTAGTATTTATCTGAAGACTCAAGAAACTTCCTATAAAGACTGCTAGAGACCTTTTTCACTGTGGTTCCCTCCTATCCAGTACTTTGTCCCATAGATTACAGCTAATTTTTTTAAATATAATTTATTGTCAGGTTAGCTAACATACATTGTGTACAGTGTGCTCTGGGTTTTGGGGGTAGATTCCCATGATTCATCGCTTACATACAATACTCAGTGCTCATCCCAACAAGTGCCCTCCTCAGTGCCCATCACCCATTTTCTCCTCTCCCCCATCCTCCCCATCAACCCTCAGTTTGTTCTCTGTATTTAAGAGTTTCTTATGGGTTTGCCTCCTTCTGTTTGAATCTGTTTTTCCCCTTCCCTTCCCCCATGGTCTTCTGTTACGTTTCTTAAGTTCTACATATGAGTTAAAGCATATGATATCTGTCTTTCTCTGACTGATTTATTTCACTTAGAATAATACCCTCCAATTCCATCCACATTGCTGCAAATGGCCAGATTTCATTATTTCTCATTGCCAAATAGTATTGCATTGTGTATATAAACCATTATATATACCATTCATCCGTTCATCAGTTGATGGACATTTAGGCTCTTTCCATAATTTGGCTATTGTTGAAAGTGCTGTTATAAACATTGGAGTACCTGTGTCTCTATGCATCAGCACTCCTGTATCCTTTGGATAAATTCCTAGCAGTGCTATTGCTGGATCATAGGGTAGTTCTCCTTTTAATTTTTTGAGGAACCTCCACATCGTTTTCCAGAGCAGCTGCACCAGTTTGCATTCCCACCAACAGTGCAAAAGAGTTCCCCTTTCTCCACATCTGCACCAGCATCTTTTGTTTCCTGACTTGTTCATTTTAGCCACTCTGAGCAGTGTGAGGTGGTATCTCAATGTGGTTTTGATTTATATTTGCCAATTTACAGCTGATTTAGCTTCCCTAAACTCTAATAACTATCCCTTCAATATATCAAGACCTTCTTTCTCCGCTTGGCACCCTCCTTCTCATGCTGTTGTCCTGAAGTTTTCTCCAGATGGGAAGTCGTGTCAATTTTAAGGTGTATCATTTATTTTTCTTCCCTCAAGGATCACAGTCCTTCACTGCTTCTTGTTCAAATGTATCCAAATAATTGTTTCCTGTTTTCAGTCAAGTTTTCTAATTATTTTTTTCAAGATGGCAAGTTTCATACTAGTTACTCCTTCATAGTCAGAAGCAAAAGTTCTAAATTATGCTTCAATGTTACTGGATTTCCATAATGTAAACTGCCATAAATTCGGGGGCACCATGGAATTGCACAGTAACTTTAACTTTATGGAGATTTATTAGATAAGTTCTAAGGAACTTGTTAGTTTCCTTATTCTCCGCCAATTTTATTCCTAAAAGTAATTTCTTAATTTTGTGGGTGTTGGAGTTCTGTGCACATTCACATAATACTGTTTTTAATTATTCAGTTACTTGGCAATGGATGGCTTTCAGTCCCGACATTTCTTAGCATACTTTCAAAATTAACAAAAATAGATTGAAGTTAACAGGAACAATAAATTAATGGATATTTATGGAACCCAAATTATGTGCCAGGCAGTGAGCTTGACTATTTACATACTTTATTTTATTGAAACTCTACACTGTCTTTAATGGCTGTTGTTATAATTGTACCTGAAATCACATATGAGAGAAGAGTTAAGGTGGGTATTATTATTACAACCACTTTACCCATAAGGCACTAAATGCTTAGAAAGATTATATGTTCTCTAGGATAAGGATATGAACTGAGGTTTATCCCAGAAAAGTATGAATAAATGCTAATTTATCTTTGAAAAATAAAACAATGTGAATTTAATATGTATGACTTAGAACATTCCTGAAAGAGTAACCTTAAAAGCTAAAGCTAGAAGCTTTTTCAGGAGTATGAAAAACATTTTTCAGTTAAAATTACTTTTGATACCCTTTTGAGATTTCAAAGGCTCATCTTAGAAACATGTGGCCTATCTCACTGTCTTTTATTTATTTTCATTTTTATAGTTATTGACATCATTATTTTGTGAGGACAAATATTTCTTCATTTATAATTCCTTTATATATATAAATATTTATTTATAATCAAGCTCACCACCATTTGTATTTCTCCAAAGATCTCCCTATCATTACAATCTGTTCTGTTTTACTCCAGACATGGATTTATTTATATTCCGGCACCTCCCAATTCACTTTGCACATACTGTAGTGGTATTCATTATGCATTTGTTGAATAAATGAGTAAATGCAATAAATAAGTAATGAAAGCCCGAAGTCCCTTGTCTGCTCTCCAAGTTCCCTATGCCAATTACTTACTCTTTTTGCTCGCCACAGAATTCAACATCACTAAATCACTTACAGTGTGAACGAGTTATTGCACTTCCATAGAGAATCTCAATTCTTACATTTATTCATTTTTCCTCCCCTCTTCTCTTTACTCTTACTTTTCTACATTACAGATGTGCACACACATACACACCTAAAGCATACATATGCTCACAGTTTCCTTGTAATTGTGTGTTATAAGTTTTTTTTCACTCTTTCATAATGGAAAACTCCTTGCAGACAGGAAACATAATTTTCTCCATCCAGCACTTCACTCCTTATTTACAATGAATGGAATCAATGTGTTCAGCAAAGATTGCCCACTCCCAAAGAAAATGCTACTAAAATGATTTCTTGATTGTTTAGCAGAGTACTATATACTACCAATATGTTTGTGTTTAAGGATTTTTGCTGCAACTCTTACTCCTGAAGTATTTGTACATGTGTGTAAATACATAAACACACACATATATGTATTCATATACTTAATTATCACCAAACACTGTCTGCACATTTTACTTTATACTCATTCTCTTTTATAATACAAATAAGCAGACACAATCCCAATTTCTAGAAATGTAAATTATAATATGAAGAGACTTTCTGTTTAACTCTGACATAATGATGTAATATAAAGAGAGAACATCCAAAATAATGTTCACATAGTTCAGAATAGAGTGATTAAAACTAATGTTAGTAAAATATTCTGTTGTAAACTATTTTTTAATTATATATTCATATATATGTACATATATATTTATATATTTTGGAAGCATAATACTGGAAATGTGGAAGAGGTTGTAACATAAAATTGAAGACATGAGTTTGGATACTAGTCCTGGGTTTAAATTTTACCTCTGGACATGTAAGCTATAGACTCTTGGGGAAGTTACAGAAACTCTCTGATCCTCAGAGATAATACCTTTTTCATGGCACTATTTTGATGATTGAATGGCAAAAAGCAATTTCCCCCCAAATATTACTTCCCCCTACATACCTCCCTAGTCGTTACCATATTTTCACATCACCTGTTCATAATTCTATGAATGTACTCACATTTTTTTATTTAAAAAGAAAACTATAAAGATAAGCAGTATTTTTCTAATTCATGTGGAAACACGTACATATTAATAGAAGAAATGTTTGTGTACCTTTGATACACATACAACTGTACTTGGGTTACCCTAAGACAATACTAAATTATAATGACTTGGAAGTAAATATGACATATTAAACTACTGCTCAGTAAATTGTGATTGTAATTATTATTCATAATTAAAATAGTACAATAATGATAAATTCTGTTGTATTAGAAATATTTTTAGAGAGATAAGATTTCACTCTGGTTGCTAAGTAGAGAAATTTGATAAATTGGTGCCAGTGATTCAGGGAGCATTCTGATTTCATTTAATCAAAATCTGATGTAATATTGTGTCCCAATTTTGGCTCTAAATTATATCAGAAAGGAAATGGGTTTGGCCAAAGGAGGTGAGCAGATTGCATTTCTAGTAAGTTTCTAGGTGGTCCTGATGCTGCTGGTTCTCAGTTCACACTTTGAGAACTACTGCTCTAAGTAATTTAGTCCATCTTTCTCTGTTGTTCATTTGCACAGTTATTTTTGTCCTTTGTGTGGGTGTAAATCTACACCTAGACGTATTAAATCCACAGAAAGTAATAGGAGACTATTTTACGGTAAGGGACTTCTGTAAATAATCTACACTAGGTTAGTCCTGTTTTTCTTGACTTTGGCAATCCAGCTTACCCACCCTAGCTCACTAGTCCTAATGATCTTGAATCTCAAGACCAATCTCCTGCTAGATCTACTTCTACCTACAGGAGTTATAAAATTACAAGTCCCTTATCATTGGGAAAGACCAAGTAGCATCACGTTTATGAAAGGATGGAAATGTTTGTGTGCTGCAGATGGTTCAGGCTTTGATGAGACTCTGTCACTAAATAACTTGTCCACTGACACATAAAGGTCTGAATCATGTCCTCCCACCACCCCTTTCTCCCCCACCCATTGCAATACATCATGAAGCCTTCCCTGCTTTTAAATGTATTTTTTTAAATGTTTATTCATTTAGTTATTTTTGAGAGAGAGAAAGAGAGAGAGAGCCCAAGCGGGGGGAAGCAGAGAGACAGAGGGAGAAACAGAATCCGAAGCAAGACCCAGGCTCTGTGCTGTCAACACGGAGCCCGATGCAGGGCTCGAACCCAGGAACTGTGAGATCATGACCTGAGCTGAAGTTGGATGCTTGACCAGCTGAGCCACCCAGATTCCCCTTTTTAATGTATTTTTTAATCTGTCAAGGGCTTTAAGAAGATTGAAGGACACCCTGGGGGAATGATGACTTTGACTCCTGGCCTGAGCCCTTCACTCAATGCTGCCTCCTGCCCCATCTTCCTAGTCCTCACTACTGGTTCTACAAAAAATATTCTATTTGAAATTTACAGTTTTTTGTAATGCCTTGCATTGTGTTTTTAAATCCATTTTTCCTTAACTGATCCCTTGATTTCTGGCCCTTGGGATATTGGGAATTATTGCCATACAAATGCTGTTAACTGTGTTTCCAGCCTTTCTTTACCTGATCTTTTTCTAATGTCTTTATGTCTTATAATATCAGTTGTCTCTAGCTAGCTATCATTTTTCTAAAAATCTATCTAGTTTTATATTCTCTAGTAGTGATCTAGAGTGAACTTCTGCCATTGATTCTTTCAAACCAGGTCCATATTTCATTGTCACGTTTGATTTTTGACTTATATAATGTTTGCTAAATTTGTATAATGTTTTTGCAGGATTTCTAAAATTTTAGCTAATGATTATTCTTTCTTTCATTCATTTTTTCATTTTTTTCTTAATAATGTTATCACCTGGATTTACTTTAGTTGGTCATTTGAATTGACTTACTTAGCTTATAACTTTTGTATTTGTGATCATCTGAATACCCTCTTTTAAGTTTTTTATTTGCAATTATGTATTTGTTTATGTTGGCATGTAATTATAATTTTTTTATATTTTAGTACATGCTCTTATACTATATGCTTAAATAGCCAAGTCTTCAGTTTTTCCAAAAGACAAGACATACCGACAACTGTATGATGGTCAGCAACTGAAGTCGTTACTAACTTATGAGTCTTGAGCAGTCATTTTTTGTAACCACCACTGATTTAATAGTAATAAGGGTAATTGTGTTAGAGGCATTGAGAGCTTTTACTTGCAGATGACTGCTGCCCCTCGTTTCAATCTCTTGTCCTCTCTTCTAGGTCTTCTTCCTTTCCTTAACTGTCAGTGCCTTCAGAAGACCCTCTGCTGTTAAGCTTCCTAACTCCCTCACCAAACCCTGCTCTCTCATGGAGTTGAATCCACTTTTAGGAACTTTTTCTGAAATTCGTTGATGCTTCCATCAAAATCTATCAGTCCTTTGCCTTTCCTCTTGACTGTGCCAGTGTATCAGTTAAATTATCTGATGTATATTTTTGTAAGCAAAAGTAGATGCTTAATCAGTTGGACATAAGGATGCCATTTTATTGAACACAAGGGCAAGAAATGTGACAGGACTTCTCAAGGACTGGCTAGAATCAGGAACTGAAAAGCTATTGATTCTTCAATAACATAACATTCTGTTATGTTTAGAAAACATGGTCAAATTTGTTCATTCATGTCTGTAGACAACTTTTTGTTCCTGCATGCATGTGTTCACACCAGAACTCTCAATTTCATGTTTGTTACACATCAATGGGATGCAGACTTTGGCCCGTGTTTGAATTAGTTGTCTGGCCCTTTATCAATAAGCCCTTTATCAATAAGGGGAAAAGGATGTGTAGTCCAACTGTCATTGTCAAGAGTGATCCCTGAGGGTAAGGATAAGTCAGATGATTGTGGATTTCTCAGTCATGGAAAACAAATGGTATTTAGGTTCTATTTTTAAATGTACATAGGAATTTTAATATAAAAATAAAACTTGCATACGATAAAAGATATTCAGGTAGATCATTATGATACCAAAAGAAAATAAAATATACCATTCCTAAAGTAACCACTTTTAATTTTTTTAATTTGATTATTTTCTTTTTACATATTTTATAAACTTAACATAGAGAAATAAGGCTTAGTGTTCAGCTTAACTATTTTCCCAGAGTGAACATACCCATGCTATCAAAATCCAGATCAGGAATTAGAACATTACCAGCACCACAAAAATCTTCCTTATAGTTTTTCTCTGTCATCATAAAATGTAACTACTACTTTGTATTCTAATATCCAAGATGAGTTTTGCCTGTTTTAAAATTTTTCATAGATGGAACTATACATTTTTGGTTGATTGGTCTGATTCTTTGAGTAAACATTATGTCTTAGGGTTTTGTCTGTATTATTATGTCATTGTAATTTGTATTTTTAATGTTGTAAAAGTATCCAGTTTTTGATAATACTGTATTTATGTGGCCTAATGTCCATGAGCATTTACATTTGTTTCCAGGTTTTGGTAATTTCTAATAATACAGCTCTGAACATTCTCATGCATTTGATTCCCTTTACATATAGACACATTCTTGTTGGATGTTCTTCTAGGAGACATACTGCTAAGTAATACAGTATGCATATATTAAATAGTGGCAAAGAGCTTTCTAAAATAGTATACCAATTTATTTAAAATAGCATATGAGAATTCTTGGTTTTCTACGTAGTAGACAACATATGGTATTGTTAGCCTTTTTTGTTTTAGCCTTTGGTCTGTATAATCATATTACCTTGTGGTTTTAATTTCTATGTTCTTGATGATGATAATTGAACATCTTTTCATTTATATGTATGTATATACATACATATACATGTAACATATATATACATATATAGATATACATATATGTATGTATAATATACGTTACATGTATGTATGTATAGTGACAGTTCAAAAATTTTGCTGATCTTTAATTTGTTTCCCTGCATTTATATATATATATATATATATATATATATATATACACATATAAATACATGTATATATACACATGTATACATATACACATATATTCATGTATGCAAGTGTATGTGTGTGTGTCCGTATGAAGGAATGCATTCCATATATAGATCTTATGTCAGATAGATGTATGGAAAATACAACTTGTAAATTTGTGGCTTGCTTTTTCACTGTGGAGATTATCCATCCTTAGTTTACAAAATTAGATCTTTATCCTTCATGAAGTCCAATTTATTGATGTTTGAACATAATTATGGTAGGTTCTTTTGGTGTCTTGTTAAAGAAACTCTGACCACCCAGAGTCATGAAGATACACCCTTTGGTTATCTTCCAGATGAATTTTATTTTAGTTTTCATGTTTAGGTCTATAGTTATTTTGTGTGTATTTTGCGAAAGGAACACAAATTATTTTTTCCATGTGAATACCCCAGACCCAGAATCACTTTTAAAAAGGCAATTATTTAAAGTTTACTTAATTATTTTGAGAGAGAAAGAGAGAGCAGGGGTGAGGCAGAGACAGGGAGAAACAGAATCCCAAGCAGGCTCCACACTGTCAGTGAACTGTGAGATCATGATCAGAGCCAAGTTCCAACTGAGCCACCCAGGTAACCCTAAAAAAGCTATTATTTTACAGTGCATTGCAGTCTCACCTTTGTTACCAATAAAGTGACCATATATGTGTGGATCTGATTATCAGATCTGTTCTGTTTTGTTGGTATATTTGCATATCCTAGTACCAATACCACATTGTCTTAATTATTGCCATCTTAAGTATTGCCATCTGGTACCAAAATCCCTTTGTCTTTGTTTTTAACAACATCCTTGGCTATCCTTGCCTTTGCATTACCATATTTTGGAGTCTATGATCAACTTCTTTCATAAATATCTGCTGAGATATTGAGAGAGTGTATCAGAATTGTAGGTAAATGTCAATAAAGACTTAGATTTTATCGTACCGAGTCTTGCCATCCGTAAGTATGGTATATCCTTCATTAACTCATGCTTTCATCAATGGCTGATAGTATTTAATCAATTTACTATCCAAGAAAATATTAATATTTGAGTGCTAAAACTGGCTTCATACACTTCAACCCAAACAAGATTGTGAAATTTGGATTCCAGATACCTAGTTTAGCTCTAGTAGAATGGGATTGAAAGTGATGGTAAGGAGATGAAGAAGACAAGATTTTCCACCTTTTTCTTACCATAACAAATAATTAATTTTCTCAACTGCTTTAATTTTGTAATGTCCTTAACTTGATGTTGTGAGGTAGTTGTTTTTGTATTTTCCTAACTGTAAAACAAATTTATATTCCCTCTTTATCCTACATCTGGGATGTTTTTAAAGGCTATGTTTAATGTATAAATCACAAAAATTCATGTTGGAATGAAATATAGAGTTTGATTCCTGTGGTAACAAGGAAGCGGAGGGAAACTCTGTTTCTCACCAAATACTCATGTAGCTAAATGGATTAGGTTATGGTTGATGGAAAAATCTTTTTCAGGCTTCCAAACCAAGAGTGACTTTTTTGATAGATCTAATCTCAAAGTGAGAGATTTCAGGAAAGAGAAAATTATTTTAGGCATGAAAAGAAGGCATTACATATTAGTTTGTTGGATTTCATTTCCAAGTGAGGATTTTCACATCAAGAAAAGTAAGATCTATGTATATTCATCATCAGCGTCATCATTATCATCTATCATCATTCTTTTTAATATTGGGTAATGATATTTACAGTATATTTCTATCCCATTATCTTCAATTCGCTGTAAGATCAAATGTGTTTCATAGTTGACACATCTGAGAAAAAAAGACCGGTAACCTGGGAGCTAAAATACATCTGAAAATATAACTCTAAAACAGTATTTGTCTTCTTTTATAATAGAATCACCAAGAGTTATAAGAGAAAAGAAAGTATTCATTGACAAAGAATTCTTGATTCCCTCACATTTAGCAATTTTGGGCAAATGATGGATTGAAGGTTTGGGTAGCTTTAGATCTAGAATATTTATGTAATGAATAATTATTCTGACTTTTAGCTTTATATATAGTCTTCAGGTCAAGTGAAATGGCTGCTCTCCCAAATGTTATACAACGCCAAATTGTTTCATGGTGATGGAAATGTGTTTAATAAATACATTGTCAGGAATTATTTAGATATAATAATAATGACAATAACAATTATAATAACTAATATTCAACTAATATTCATAACAGTTATAATAACAGCTAATATACTATATTCATGTTCGTGATGGGCTATGCACTTTTCTTGCCCTATAAAAAACTTATGAAGTAGGTACAAGAGTACTACTTGTAATGTTTGTTTATTTTTGAGAGAGAGAGAGAGAGAGAGAGAGTGCACAAGCAGGGGAAGGGCAGAGAGAGAGAGAAGGAGACACAGAATCTCCTTCTCTCAGGCTTCAGGCTTCAGGCTCCAAACTGTCAGCACAGAGCTAGATGCGGGGCTTGAACTGAAACCATGAGATCATGACCTGAGCCGAAGTTGGACCCTTTACCGACTGAGCCACCTAGGCGCCCCTGTACAGGAGTATTTCTATTTCACTAGTAACGAGCAGGCCAGGGTTTGAGTCAGTAAAGGGCATAATGACAAATTCAAATTCAGGTTTATCCCTCTAAACGACTATGCTTTTTAACATTCTACTGTATTCCATGGGCACTAACACCAAGTACTTATCTGACTTCTTGTAGTGAATTTCCAAGTGACAGCATGTTTATACATGTAACACACATGTCTTTTCACCATTTGAGAGGCAGATTCCTTTTGTTTTTGGTTATTAAGAGCAAAGCTGCTGTGAACAAGTATGTACAAGTGTTTGTGTTAACATATATCTTATTTTCTCTTGGGTAAATATCTAAGTGTAAAATTCTTAGTAATTAGGAAAATGCATATTTTACATGTTAATATAGTGCCGGACTGTTTTGCAGAGGGGCTGTACCATTTAGCATTCCCAGCAGCAACACATGAGAGTTCCTGTGGCTCCATATTCTTAGCAACATTTGATACTGTCATCCTTTTAAAAATTTTAGCCCATTGAGTGGGTGTCTAGCAGTATTACACTGTGGTTTCTACTTTGAATTTCACTAATGACTAATAATGTTGAGAATATTGAGATGCCATTTGTAATTGAATTCGGTTTGTGTGTTCAAGTTTGTTGCCTATATTTTATTGAGTTATGTGTCTTCTTACTGAGTTTTAAGAATCTTTTTGTATTCTAGATACAAGGCTTTTATCATTTATGATTTGCATAAATTCTTTTCCTCTTCCATTCTGTGGCTTGTCTTTTCTTTTTATTTATTTTTTATTTATTTTTATTTGAGAGAGAGAGCATGCAAGTGGGGGAGAGTAGCAAAGGAAGAGAGGGAGAGAATCCTAAGTAGGCTCCACACTAAGTGCAGAGCTCAACACAGGGTTGGATCCCACGACCCTGGGATCATGACCTGAGGTGAAATCAGGAGTTGGACACTCAACTGACTGAGTCACCCAGGTGTCCCTGTCTTTTCTTTTTAAAGAGTGAGTGCCTTTTGAAGAAGAACATATTTTTTTCATGTTTATTTATTTTTGAGAGAAAATGACAGGCAGAGAACAAGGGAGGGACAGAAAGAGAGCGGAAGACACAGAATCGGAAGCAGGCTCCAGGTTCTAAGCTGTCAGCACAGAGCCCAACACAGTGCTTGAACCCACAAACTGTGAGATCATGACCTGAGCTGAAATCAGGCACTTAACCGACTGAGCCACCCAGGTGTTCAGAAGAAGAACATATTTTAATTTTGATGACATCTAATTTACCATTTTTATCTTTATAGTTTGGACTTAGCATGTCCAGTCTAAGAAATATTTGCCTAAACCAAGGTCATAAACACTTTCTACTATGTTTTCTTTTGGAAATGTTCTGTTTCCACCTGTAATATTTTAGTTTATGGTCCATTTGAAGTTAATATTTATCTGTCATCGAGGGTAAGGATCAAGATTGAATTTTTTTGTATATGGATATCCAGTAGCTCCCACACCATTTGTCAAACTATTCTTTCCCAAATGAATTACCTTGTCACCTTTGGGAAAAATCAAATGACTTATTTCTGGACTGTACCTCTGTAGTCAGCCTCATAACCACATAGCACAAGTCCTTCAACTCTGTTATTCATTTTTCAAATTTGCTTTAGCTGTGGCTTTTACATTTCCATATAAAATTTAGAACTTATTTGTCAAGTTCTACACAATTCCTGAAGGGATTTTGATTGATTTAATGTTGAATCTATAGACCATATTGGAGAGAGTCAACATCATAATAATATGTAGCCTTCTGATCCATGAACATGGTTCAATTCTGCATTTATTTAGGCTTTGTCTAATTATTCTTAGCAGTATTTTGTAGTTTCAGCATACACATCATGAACATGCCTTGCCAAATTTATTTCTGAGCATTTTAGTTTTAGGGTCCCCAAGAAATAGCAATTTTTAAAAATATATCTAAAATTTAGATTAATTTTTTAGGACACAGAGATATAATTCATTTGCATATTGACCTTATATTTTGAGCTCTTGCTAAACTCACCTTACTTTTCTTAGCTTTTTTTTAAGGGTCCTTAGCATTTTCTGCATTAATAAATGTATTTGGATATAGTTAAATGAAGGTATATCCCTTTCTCATGAACCATTACAGGCCTTTTTTGCTCAGTTAGGTTGCATGGAATATCAGGTAGGTTTTTCTTGCAGATGTGAATGGACATGCAGCCTGCAGATAATTAAAAAAAAGTGATTCATTTTCCTATTTCTTAAAGAGAATACTAAATAATTTAGCTGTAACTTAGCTGAGTATTCTTACCCTTCTTTGTCTAAAATGCTATATATCATCCCACAGCCAACTGCTTTTGTTATAGAACGTGATTAAGTAGACTGAGATCAGGAAAACTCTGCTTGTATAGCAATATAATGTATATAAAGTACAAAGCCCTGCTCTCAATATGGATCCTGTAGACAAGCATTCATGTGATAGGCTATTTTACACAGATTCTTCTATTAAATGGGATTTATTAGCACTGTGACTTACTTTATAAATACTTATTTCAAACTGAACTTTGACTTATACATGCAGTTTTGTAAGCACATGTAATTATATTTACATTTACATGCATAAACTAAGTCTACCGAGGTATGTTCTATTGTAAGTTTATAGGTTCACAATTACAAGACACTGTAAATTATTTTCAGTTTATCAAAGTAAAAAATAAGGTTCTACTTGGGAGATTTGAGAGATTTTGTTCATTCTGTATTAACAATAGTTACTTTTTGTTTTTTTAATTTTTTAAATCTTTTTAATGTTCATTTTTTTTATTTTTTTTTCAATGTTTATTTATTTTTGGGACAGAGAGAGACAGAACATGAACAGGGGAGGGGCAGAGAGAGAGGGAGACACAGAATCGGAAACAGGCTCCAGGCTCTGAGCCATCAGCCCAGAGCCTGACGGGGGCTCGAACTCCCGGACCGCGAGATCGTGACCTGGCTGAAGTCGGACGCTTAACCGACTGCGCCACCCAGGCGCCCCTTAATGTTTATTTTTGAGAAAGAGTGAGAGAGTGATCAGTGGAGGGACAGAGAGAGAGGGAGACGGAATCTGAAGCAGACTCCAGTCTCTGAGCTGTCAGTGCAGACACTAATGCAGGGCTCGAACACACAAACCATGAGATCATGACCTGACCTGAGCTGAAGTCAGATGCTTAACCAACTGAACCACCAAGGTGCCCCAGTTTTTGTTTTTGTTTTAATGTTTTTATTTTATTTTTGAGACAGAGGGCTAGTTGGGGAGGGACAGAGAGAGAGAGAGAGAGACAGGATCCAAAGCAGGATCCGTGCTGTCAGCACAGAGCCCAATGGGGGGCTCAACTCATGAAAGGTGAGATCATGACCTGAGCTGAAGTCAGACACTCAACTGACTGAGACACCCAGGCACCCCAACAATAGTTACGTTTACTGATTGCTTGTCATGTGCCAAGATCTGTTCTAAGTTGATGTTGTTGGTTTTTTTTACATTCTTTCTTATAACAGAAGTGTTAATTATTGTGCTGTTATTATCTTCTGTTTCTATATGATGATTCTCAGGCCCAGAGAATTCCAGTAATTTGTCCAAGGGTCACACTGCTAAACAACAGTGAAGCAGGATATGACACTTGAGGTTGCCATCTTTAATTCTACACTATGTTTTAATTGGCTAGACTTAATTATAGGCATCATTCATGTGCAAATGGCTCATGGTGTCTTCATAATGTGTCAACTTGGCTCAGCTAAACCACATCTCTCAGAATTCCATTTCTTTCATGTTTCCAGTTCATGTGGGCCATAATGGGGGTTCTTATTAGAGAGCTGAGGAGCAAAAGTAGAGCAGTAGCCATTTTGACATATTGTCATTTATTTGCTCCTTCAGCTCTCATCCTGAAATAGCAGATGGGCCCACAGCTGCTCTTCCTTCTCCCTGGTTCCTCCTTCACTTTCTCCTACTCTGGGCTATATCTATGTGGGTTTAACTCCGTGATGAAGGGTTCTGGCTTTTGCTGGACACCCACACCATCAAAATCAAAGTCAACAAGAATTTGTGCCAACCTAATGCCAGTCCTCATGAGCTACAGCTCACGCTTGTGGATTTCAGCTTGCTAGATTTCCCCCATTTTACAATCTTCCTTTCCCAGCGGTCTGCATCAGACGTCAAGATGACAGCCTTATGGAGTTTGCTTACCCAGCTTCCACAATTAAGTAAGGTCAAATGCCCTGAGATATTATCATTGTTATTACATCATTTCTATTGTATAAATTTCCATTATAAATATTATATATAATCATTGTTAGATGCATATATAATTTTATAATGTATTACTATAATTTTATATTGGATAATTGTTATATGTATGTATAAGTGTGTGGAGGTGGGTGGGGGGGTGGGTGTGTGTGCATGTGTGTGTGTATGCCTTAGTGATTTTTCATCTCTGATTAAACACTGACAGATTAATCTGTAGCAATTTAAAAAAAATCAATGAAAATTTTTATATCAAAGGAATTATGTCAAGTGTCCAGTTAAGTGCCAGTGTTGTATACTGGTTAGAAAAATTAGAACAAGGGCTGTGCAATCAGATTGGTTTCAAAAACTCAGACTTATGTGCCATGTGATCCTGGACAAGTTACATAACTGCTCTAAGCTTATTTTCCTCATTGCCAAAATAAGATCATTGTGAGAACTACCAGAGATAACAGATCAAGTGCCTAATACTTACCCAAGCACTTAAAGAAATGATAGATACAATTACTTGTATTGTTGTGACTGTCAGAATTAGTACTAAAGACATGGGTAATTTCACCTCTATAAAATCATCTATCCATATAATAATATTTAAGGAGACACAATGATAACAGTATTTTCTCTCTGGCAGAATCATAATAGCACTTTATTCCAGTCAGGGCATATTGTTGCTGAAGGACTAAAAATGCTTTTAAGAGGAAGACCAATCTGTGTGCGTAAATAAAATTAATAATAGAATTTTAAAAAGTAACACTTCTTAAGTGTCTGTGAAAGAATCCCATTCACATTTTAGAAGTGAGTTATAGTTCACATGCAAGAAAAGAAAGATACAGATGTCAAATTTTGCTGCATTTAACAGTTGTATACACCCAAAAACAAGCAAAGAACTTTATGATTATCCTCCTGCCCTCTTCTAGTCAGTTTCCTTACTGAGGCCACCCAGTCTAATTTTTCTCATGAAAGATTATTGATGCCAGCTCTTCAACTTCATAGAAATCACTTATTAGAATATGTATACTTTTGTGTCTGGCCTCTATCATGCCACATAATGTTGCGATTCTTCCATTTTGCTGCATGTATCAGTCATTGTTCCTTTTTATTGTTGACTAGTATTCCACTCTATGAATATGCTACACATTGTGAATACCATTCTTCTGAAGATAGACATTTGGATTGTTTTTAGTTTTTAGCTATTATATATAAATAAGGCTGCTAAGAACATTCTTCAGCAAATTATTTCTGGATGTGTCTTCATGTCTGCTGAGTGAAGATCTAAGTGTGGAGTTTTTGTGTCATAAGGTATGGTATACTTTATAAGAAACGTGTATCTTAAGTTGTTGTAATATTTTATGCTTCCGTGTATGAAAGCTTCTGTTACTCCACCTGTTTACCAACATTTGTTACTGTCAGCCTTTTAAATCCAACCATTTAAGTGTATACAAAATGGAATCTAATTCAGGTTTCGGTTTACATGCGCTTGATGACTGATGGTGTTGACCATTTTTTTCACTTGTTTACTGGACATTCGTACATCTTCTATTGTAAAGTGTCTATTCAGACATAGGCACCGGTTTTTTTTGTTTGTTTGTTTGTTATTTTTCTTCTTATAATTGATTTCTAGCAGTTTAAAAAATACATACTGTGGACATAAGTCCCTTGTCAGATGTATATATTGGAGATATTTTCTGTAAATCTGTATCCTCCATTTTTATTTTCTTTTTAATTTTTTTTAACGTTTATTTCTTATTGAGAAACAGAGAGAGACAGGGAATGAGCAGGGGAGAGGCAGAGAGAGGGGGAGGCACAGAATCTGAAGCAGGCTCCAGGCTCCATGCTGCCAACCCAGAGCCAGACGTGAGGCTCACAAATCGTGAGATCATGACCTGAGCCAAAGTTGGACGCTTAACTGACTGAGCCACTCAGACGCCCCTATTTTCTTAATTGTATTATTTTGATGAAGTGCTATTTATCCATTTTAAAAGGATTTCTAAAAAAACAATTTGTTTTAGAGAGAAAGAGAGAGTGTCGGGGAGAAAGGCAGAGGGAGAGAATGAGAGAAGAATCTTAAGCAGGACCCACAGTCAGTGTGGAGTTCAATGTGAGGCTGGGTCGCACGACCCTGAGATCATGACCTGAGCCGAAATTAAGAGTAAGATGCTCAACCGACTGAGCCATCCAGGTGCCCCTCCAGGTGCCCCATTTTAAAAGACTTTCGTGGTTAGTGTTTTATGTGTCCTAGAGATCATAAAGATACTTCCAAGAGACTTTATGGTTCTAAATTTCATAATTAATTCATGATTCTTCTCTTTTTTTAAATGATCTTCTGAAATTAATTTTTGGGTGTAAGATAGCGATCAGTGTTCATTGTTTTCCTTACATATATCCATCTTTTCCAACAGTATTCATTAACAAGTTGTCCTTTTCTTACAGAAAGATTTGGAGCTTTGTCAATAGTCACTTGGCAAAACATGTGTGGGTATCTCTGTATTCTGTTACATTGATCTGTTTACTTACACTAGTAGAACAGTATCTTCATTACTAAATCTTCATACACAGTCATGAAATTGTTAGTAAAAGTCAACATTGTACTTCTCTTTCAAGATGCTTTGGGTATCTTGTATTGTTAGCATTTCATAATAAATTTTGGAACCAGCTTGTCAATTTCTTTAAAAATCCTATTATGATTTTGATTGGGATTCAGTTCAACCAGTTGTTGGTTTTGGTGAGAAAAGTAAGTGGTGTGTTTTAATCCATATTATGGTATATTTCTCTGTTCATTTAGATCATCTTTGGTTTTTCTCAACAATGTTTTGCAGTGTAGAGATCTTACTCAATTTATGTCTAGGTATTTGGTATTTAGACATGCAAATGGTATGTTAAAATTTTATTTCCCAGTTGTTCACTAATAAGATATAGAGCTATGATTGAATTTTGATTATTGTCTTTAGATCACTTTGCCTTGCTAAAATCACTAGTTCCAGTATTTAAAAAAAACATTATTGGTGTTTTCTATATGCAAAATTACATCATATATAAATAATAAAAATCTTAATGTTGACTTTCTTTTTTATTTCTTTTTCTTGTTTTATTTTAGTGACTAGACTTCTAGTACAATGTTGAATAGAAGTGGTGAGAAAAGTTATCCTTGCTTTTTTTGTTGTGTTAGGGACAAAGCCTTCATTGTTTCACCTTTAAGTAGAGGTTTAAGGTTTTTATCAGTGCTATTTATCAGATTCAAGACTTATGTTTCTATTTATATTTTCCTGAAAAGTTTTTTCATTCCAATTATTATAATGATGTTATGTTTCGCTTTCTCCTTTTATCTGATAACAGTGTTATTTACATTGATTAATTTTCCGATGTTATATTAACCTTATATTCTTGGAATAAATTCTACATATTTATGATATATTATGTTTTCATATATTGTTAGGTGTTATTTACTAGTATTGCCTTAAGCATTTTGTATTTATGATCATGAGTGATAAACAGTCTACCATTATTTTGTCAAGTTTTGATATCAGAGTTATACTAATCCCATAAATAAAGTTGAACTATTTCTTCTTGCTTTTAATTTGAAAGAGTTATGTAAGATTGGTATTATTTCTATCCTAAATGTTTAATAGAATTTATAAGTGAAAGGATCTAGAACCAGAGATTTCTGTGGAATTATTATGTTTTTATTTTAATTCCACTTATTTAGCATATAGTGTTATAGTGATTCAACAATTCCGTACATCACCTGGTGCTCATCATGACAAGTGTACTCCTTAATCCCCATCACCTATTTAATCCATCACACCACCCCTGCCACTATGGTAATTGTCAATTTGTTCTCTATAATTAAGAGTCCATTTCAGGGCACCTGGGTGGCTCAGACGGTTAAGCATCTGACTCTTGGTTTTGATTCAGGTCATGATCTCATGGTTTGTGAGTTTGAACCTCAAATCGGGCTCTGCACTGATGGTGCAGAACTTCCTTGGGATTCTCTCTTTCCCTCTCTCTCTCTGCTCCTCCCCTACTCATGCTCTCTCTCTCTTTCTCTCTCAAAAAAGAGTCTGTTTATTAATTTGTCTCTTTCTTATTTTCTCCTTTGCTCATTTGTTTTCTCTCTTGAATTCCACATATGAATGAAATCATGTGGTATTCATCTTTGTCTGACTTATTTCTCCAATTTCACTTATTTCTCTTGCTTCATCCATGTCGCTGCAAATGGCAAGCTTTCATTTATTTATTGCTGAGTAATATTCCATTATATATATATGTGTGTGTGTGTGTATATATATATACATATACATACAACATCTTCTTTATCCATTTGTCAGTCGATGGTCACTTGGCCATAGTTTGGGTATTGTAGATAATGCTGCCATAAAGGTGCATGTACCTAATTGAATTAGTATTTTTGTATATTTTAGGTAAATACCTAGTAGTACAATTGCTCTATCATAGAATAGTTATATTTTTAACTTTTTGAGGATCCTCCATACCGTTTTCCAGTGTGGCTGAACCCAGTTTGCATTTCCACCAACACTACAAGAGAGTCCACCTTTCTCCACATCCTCATCAGTACCTGTTATTCCTTGTGTTGTTGCTATTAGCCATTCTGACAGGTGTAAAGTGATATCTGACTGTAGTTTTGATTTGTATTCCCCTGATGATCAGTACTGTTGAGTATCTTTTCATGTATCTGTTGGCCATCTGGATGTCTTCCTTTGGAAAATGTCTATTCATGTCTTCTGCCCATTTTGTAATTGGATTATTTGATTTTTGAATATTAAGTTTTACAAGTTTCATACGAAACTTGTAGTATTTTGGATACTAACCCTTCATCATATATGTCATTTTGCAGATCAAGTATCATGATACACCACATTAATAAAAGGAAGGATAAGAACCATATGATCATTTCAAAGGATAAGAACCATGTGATCATTTGACAAAGTAAAACCCTGAACAAAATGAAGATAGGTGGGACATATGTCAAAGTAATAAAGGCCATATGTGAAAAATGTACCAATAATATCATCCTCAATGGGGAAAAACTGAGAACTTTTGCTCTAGGTTAGGAAGAAGATAGGGATATCCGCTGTCACCACTGTTATTAAATATAGTACCGGAGGTCCTAGACCTGCTATCAGACAACAAAAAGAAAAAAAAAATTCATCCAAACCAACAAGGAAGAAGTAAAACTTTCACTACTTGTAGATGGCGTGATATTCTATATAGATAACCCGACAGACTCCACCAAAACACTGCTAGAACTGATACACTAATTCACTAACATCACAGGATACAGAATCAACATACAGAAATCTGTTGCATTTTTATACATCAGTAATGAAGCTGCAGAAAGAGAAATTAAGGAATCTACCCCATTTATAATTGCACCCAAAACAGTATGATACCTAAGAATAAACCTAACCACAGAAGTATAAGACCTGTACTCTAAACACTATAAAACACTGATGAAAGAAGTTAAAGAGGACACAAAGAAATGTAAAGACATTTTATGCTCATGGATTGGAAGAAAAAAATATTGTTAAAATGTCTATACTACCCAAATCAATCCACACATTTAATTCAATCCCTATCCAAATACCTACAGCATTCTTCACAGAGCTAGAACAAACAATCCTAAAATTTGTATGGAACCACAAAAGACCCAGAATAGCCAAAGCAACCTTCAAAAAGAAAAGCAAACCTGGAGGCATCACAGTTCCAGACTTAAAGTTATATTACAAAGCTGTAGTGATCAAACGCTATGGTACTGGCACAAAACAGACACATACATAGATCAATAGAACAGAATAGAAAACCCCAGAAATGAACCCACAACTGTATGACCAATTAATCTTCAACAAAGCAGGAAAGAATATCTAATGAGTAAAAGACAATCTCTTCAATAAATGTTGTTGGGAAAACTGGAGAGCTACTTAAAAACTTTAAAAAAAAAAAAAAAAAGAAAAGAAAAAGAACTTAGTGCCAAAAGCGTAGAAGGTAGGAAACTTGGAGACCTGAAAAGTTAAAAAGATACTTGCTAAATGAAATGTGTTGCAATGTAATGTGAGCACATCTAGTAACTCTAAGATCTTGGTAAAGGCTATAAAATTTATGAACAAAAATTAATATGTTCAAATTTCTTGTGGAAACCAGTGAGAGAACTTGTTTCCAGGTCATAGCTGATGCAAGCGCAAGGTAGAATCAGTTTGGGCAAACGAGAAGACTGATTTCTCTCTGACCTTGGACATTGCTATTTCATAAATATACAATCAGCCGTTAATACATTTTGTGATGAAAAAGTGGGGGGAAAACGTCTTTCACTCCTTTCTTTCTCCTGTATTAGGTTAGCATAATGGCTCTTCCACAATATTTTGAAAATATTTAGCTATTTCATGAACTATTTAGAAGCTTAATTGTAGGAACAATTAGCTGCCGAAAGGAGCGTTTCAAAAATGTTTTATTTTATCTATATTCTGAATATTTACAAAGAAAAATACATGTAACAAAATAAACGTGATCCATATTTTCCATTGCTCTGGAGATCTCATCCTATTTGCTTTCTTTCTTTACCTCATTTCTCCTTCTCCTTTTTCGCTCCTTTCTGCCTCTGAGCTTACAACTTTATTGATTTTATTAAAATTATACCTGCACCGTATAAACAGTTAAATAATTAAACAATGATACAGTGATTGCAAGATCAAAATAAAAATGACAATAAATTACATTATAAACTCTACCCACCACTAAGAACATTAGGTGATTATCATTTAATATTTTACCTGTAGAAAGGTAAATAGACATTAAGCAGGCATACAATTACTGTTGTTTTTAATTTAGGAGCACTGATTTTAAAGTTAATAGCAGATAAAACCCTCTCTTAAAATTGAGTAAATAAATTAATTCCAAAGATTTTGTTTTTCATTACCGGAAATATTTCACAAATGATCCATTAGATTTAAAAAAGAGATTATAGGAGCAACTGGGTGGCTCAGTCAGTTCAGTGTTTGACTCTATTTCAGCTCCGGTCATGATCTCAAGGTCGTACGATGAAGTCCCGTGTTGGGCTGTGCTGAGAATGGAGCCTGCTTAAGAATCTCTCTCTCTCGCTTGCTCTCGCTCTCGCTGTCATTTTCTCCCCCCTTCCCAGCCACTCTCCCCCTGTTGTGTGCTATCCTTCTCTCTAAAATAAAAGAGAGAGAGAGAGAGAGAGGGGTAGAGATTATAAAATGCATTAGTAGTTGGATTCTATTCTTTACCTTGTATTTCCCTATCATGAACAATAAAGACTTAGGTATTCCCACAGGTCTCTTTTTCACCCACAACTGTTTGTTTTTGTTGTAAATAACTGAATGATGTTTACAGTGCAGATAATATTCTTGGTTTATATTTGCTTTCGCTCAACATTTGTAGATGTCGCTCTTTTATCTTCTGGCATCCAGTCCTGCCACAGATGTGATAGCCAGCTTGCCTGATACTTCTCCATTATAATTTAGTTTGTTTTCCTCTCTGAGTGCTTAAAGAATTCTTTTCTTTCTTCTTCTTCTTCTTCTTCTTCTTCTTCTTCTTCTTCTTCTTCTT